>NW_022196896.1:16697690-16705822 GCF_008632895.1 Mastomys coucha
AAGAAAATTAATGGATATATGAGGAGGAATGGTCAAATTTGCAGAGATGATCTGCTGCTTCACATCCACAAAAGACCAGCCTAGGAAAGGCATGCATGAAGTGGTCTCTTCTGGCTCTCTGGGAGACATTGAGGACCTGGACATCTAGGAGTCATTGATGATCCTATGAGAGGCAGTGAGGATCCATGTTTCCAGTGTTCCCTTCTTATCTTTTTAGAGGCACTGTGGAGGTGTGCATTCAGTGTTCCTTACTGGCCCTTATGGGAGCAATGAGGAGCTATGTAGTCAGTGTTCCTTGATCATCTATATCGTTCGGAGGATGATATAGGAGGGTTGGTGGAGTTTTGGAGATTATGGAGACCCCTCCCTTCAATTCATACCAACAATGGGTAGGGGGCACTTGCACCGATTCAGCTACCTAACATGATTTTGTTGTCCCTTTTCCTCATGGATTTGACAATAAAAGAATAAATACCTTTAAAAAGCTCTCAGCTGGTTATTTGTTCAGGGAATCAAAGGAAGAGAAATTATAGACATTTTCCATATTTTGTAGAATAACTTAATTAAATTTCACATATGTTGAGCCAGAAATAGAGTGACTCCTTCAAAGTTAACACATCAGTATAATTGAACAGAAGTTTTATAGGAGTACCAGGAATAACTACCTTCCTGAGATATCTACTGTGAGAGCCCTGTGAGAACCACATTTGCATCTCTGTATACTAATTTTGATAATGTGAAAATATTTCACATTGATAAGAACTTTTATTAATGCAAAATAGACTCTGCCCTACTTTTACATAGCTTTAATATTAATGAAAAAATGCTTGATTATGCCACATTTCAATGTCAGTAAAATTGGTGGGTGGAACAAAATGTGAATGAATTATTCATATACAAACAAAGACATTCTTGTTTTTCACAAGCAGTTCACTAGGGAATCATTGGTATAAAAGAGATAAAAAACCAAATTAAATAGAATATAGCTCCAAAAGGAAAATAACAGAAAAAGAGGTATTTACAAGTACAGCATATTACTAACTTGCATGAGCTTCATAAATATGGAATCAGTTTGCAATGCTGTATTTCACAGACATTTGAATAAATTGCAAACAGTAAAATTTAATAGACTAGTGTCAATCTTACCTCCTGCTACTTTAGTCAGTAAATATTTAATGATTCTAGTAATATGCCAGGTACTGTGACACATGCTGAAATGGACTAGCACAAGGTGAAGTTTCTAGCTTCAAGTGGATGAGCCTGGGAATGAGCTTCTTTCTCTAATATATACACACCCACTGCCACAGTAACCCATACAACATTGAGTGAAAATACAAATATATTTTCTTCCCTCAGTGTTTCGTATCTTCAGTCATTTGACTGTGTCCTCTGTTATACAGTGGCTTCTTACTTTAATATAATCCCACATGTCTATTATGGCTTTTGCTGTTTATGTTTTTGAGATTTTATATATATGTATATAAAATCATTCCCCATTTTTGAAAGATTCCCCTCGGCTTTACTTCTAGAAGTTTCAATTTGAGGTCTTATCTTGAGTTCTTTGTTCATTTTAGTAGATTTGAATTCATATTTACTTTTCATTTTTGAGTTTTGTGTGTGTGTGTATGTATGTATGTAAATATAACCTGCTCAGTCTATATATTGTTATTTGTATATATACTCCCAGGGGTGACCACTTGGTATTGGGTAACCTGCTGGTGCACTCTCACCTGGGGAATACCCATTATTTTACCCACTCTCAGCATTCCTCGTTTTCCTGTAGTTCTTCTCGAGTTAAGGTTTCTTGGAGGGCAGAATGATTTTAAGAGCTAGAAGATTAGGAAGTTTGCTGTAAGGTTGTGTGTCCTAGTAATGTCAGAATCTCCATCAGTAAAGCCTCACCAGCAAGATTGCTCAAGCCTGAGCCGAACAAGGACAGCCCCAATAAACTTGCCAAAGTGTGTCCATGGGGCCTCAATCCTAGCCAAAGTACTACCAACAACTGAAGAAAGCTGTGAACAGGAGATATAGTCTTCTCTAGGGAAGAACATACCAATTAATTATCCAATGCCAAGTAGTCAGCCCTGAAAACATCCATACAAGTAGCATTATACAGACAGAGCAGCTTATATTTAGGAATATAGCTGTACACACACACACAAACACACACACACACACAACAACAACAACAACAACAATCAGTGAAATATGAAGCTATAGATTTGTAATCTCAGAAGGAAAAAAAACCTTATGGAGACTCTTTGTCACAATGCTTGCAGCAACTATAAAGGTTTAGCTTATATATCAAGTACACTGAATGTGATGACTCTAAAATTAACCACCATAGCTTGTCCCTTGGTTGTGCCACTTAAACTTACACTCTAAACTTGGCAAGTTATTTGTCAGTTTTTTCTCTATTTTCTCATCCATAAAATGGAAATAATGAAGCTTTCATATAATATAAAGACAATCAGATGAGTTAATATGTATAAAGTGCTTAGAGGCTTGGCATTAAATAAGCATCCAAAAATGTTAGTTATTTCATTCTGCTCTGCTTTGAATCGAATGTTGCTGTGAACCCATGAGAATCATCTTTTCTAATCCAGAAGATCAGCATCTTTAGTTCTTACATGACATCACTACCCTGAGAAATCCACAATAAGTTGGCATTCTTATGTCTACTCTTACAGATCCCAGACTGAGAAATAGGAAGCACAAATAGAGGAAATATTCTTAAATGTCAATGTGGCTCAGTTCAGAGGAAACTTACCAGGTTTGTTCCAATCTCTACTTCAATGAGGAGACACCTCTAGATAGGAGTGAAAGGCTTCTAAGGTTTGGCTCATGAAGAAGGCAAGCACTGGCTAAGTAGTCTTTTCTTTACCTATAGCTCCTTCCATAGTGAAAATTTGAAACATTCATTTTCCTATACCATATAAGGATATGGTCCAACATCAAAGAACTGGATGTATTGAACATTCTACACTAAACCACAAAAGAAAATTGGAACATAACTGTAGACTTTGAGAATGACATAGTACTTGTCCTGCTTTGTATTTTTATTGCTGTCATAAAACAGAGACTAAAAACAGTTTGTGGAGGAAAGGATTTATTTCACCTTGTAACTTCTTCTTCTATCACTAAGAGAAGTCATGGTACTAAGGAAGGTTAGGAACCTAGAGGCAGTAACTAGAGAAGAGACCACCAAGAAACTCCAGTTGCCAGTTTGCTCTCCAGAGCTCGCATCGTCCAGAACTACCTGTGCATTAGTACCATTGCCTACAGTTGGTTTAACTGTCTCATAGTAATCAGTAACCAAGAGATTCTCTCTTCGTAGACATGTCAGATTTGTGACATATCTATGTTAGTTTTCTCAAACTAAGCAGCAAAGTAATCAACATGAGATATTTTGGATCTTAGGAGATGGCTGGGGAATTTTTCCACTGTAGCTCACAAGGCTTCAGCAATGATTATATCAGAATGTGGTCTCATCCTTCAGTCTGCATCTGACTTGTGTGGCATTAGCAGATTTAGTTTTGTAGAGATGTCCCACTAAAGAAATCAGTTTCTATCTGTTCTGCTGAGTCTCCTTGCATGACAGTATGTTTTATCAAAGTCAGCAAAAGAGAGTCCTCCAGTAGGACAAGTGTCACAGTCTTATGCATCACAGTCACAGAACTGACAATCCTGCACTATTAGTTTTATATTCTATTGATTAGAGACAGCCGTTAGTCAGCAAACAGGATAACCAAGCTGTGTGAATACCAGCAGAAAATAGTCTTAAAGTTTAATTGCTATCATCATTTAAATTATTTGTTCACAAGAGACGTGGGAAATTTCCAACATTTTTCCATTGTATATACTAAAACCACTCACATACTTTATGCTATACATTTTTTTTATTTTGCATTTGATATGTGTGTTTGTCATTGTCCCAGTTATTTGCTCAGCCTTGACTCAATTATTTGGCAATACTTGCCTTTTCATGCTCTCGTTTTCATGTTAGTTAGCATGTAGCTATTAGGTCCAGGCTGTATTTATGTACTCCGCAGGGGCTCAAGTACACTAATAGAGATCAAATAACCAATATATATTTAGCTAAGACATTTTAATTCTTGCTGTGGCTATACTCTATCTCTTGGTATTCTTGATTATGAAGCTTCCAAACCCAGGTTCTTCTTCATCCTTCATATTTAGCAGATATTTATTTCAAAGTAATTTTCTTATGAATTTCCTCTGGTTGTAATCATAATCCCCACCCATTCACTGCACTACAATTTTGCCCATGTCTTAACCTAAACAAAATATCATTCACTTGCTTGCTTTTTAAAATATTTCAAAAGATTTATTTATTTTATATATACAAGTACACTGTCACTATCTTCAAACGCACCAGAAAAGGGCACCATACCTCATTACAGATGGTTGTGAGCCACCATGAGGTTGCTGGGAACTGTAGTTCAGGACCTCTGAAATAGTACCCAGTGCTCTTAACCACTGAGCCACCTCTCCAGCCTGACACTTGTTTTCTTTATATGATCACTATTTCTTTCCATCGCTGGACAACAAAACTAGTAAATAGCTAGACCTCAGTGAGCACTGGCTGCTAATTCTATTGAACTGATATACAATTTATATGTCTGTTATCTTCTCTAAGACTGTAAGCTCTGTAATCATCCCTACCTGCTACAGTGTAACTGTATAAACTATCACATTTACTCCAATGTTTAGAAAAATATTGTTGTGACCTTCACTTTTTTTTTAGAGAAGTCATGCTGCAAACTTTTTCTATCCTCGATAGCTAACATTTGACTGAGAGCATCCAAGTGTTTTCAGTAAATGTGTATTGACCCAGTAAGATAAAAGCTAGTAAATATTTAAATCATGCATGTCATTTCATTGCATCAACTTTCAATATCTTAAGAATGAGAAAGCTATACATGAGTGGAATTTCTACCTATGGTGATATATGTACTATGTATATGAATACAAGGATAAAGATTTTACAAAATTTTGTCAGGTACAATTTATGTGAGGATCAAGATTTGTTTCCTTAGTGTAGAAAATAGAATAAAATAGTGCTCAAGGTATAAGTCTAAAAGTCTCCTCCCTGTAAAGTGCAAACATACTTTCAAGTCACTGCTATTTTAAAATAATATAAAGTTTCACTTCAAAACTTTGATTTTATGATAGACTGGTAACCATAATGTTAAAGTATGATACATCGATGAAAGAATATACAGAATGATTTCCATTTCCTGGATAACTAAGGGTTTCAACATTTCTTTAGGTGCTTCTCAGACATTTGGTATTCCTCAGTTGAGAATTCTTTGTTCAGCTCTGTAACACAATTTAAAAATGGTTATTTGGTTCCCTGGAGTCTAACTTCTTGAGTTCTTTGTATACATTGGATATTAGCCCTCTATCAGATATAGGATTGGTAAAGATCTTTTCCCAATCTGTTGACTGCTGTTTTGTCTTATTGACAGTGTCTTTTGCCTTACAGAAGCTTTGCAATTTTATGAGGTCACATTTGTCAATTCTTGATCACAAAGCATAAGCTCTTGGTGTTCTGTTCAGGAAATTTTCCTGTGTGCCCATGTGCTTGAGGCTCTTCCCTACTTTCTTTCACTTCATACCAGTCAGAATGGCTAAAATCAAAAAACACAGGTGACAGCAGATGCTGGAGAGGTTGTGGAGAAAGAGGAACATTACTTCATTGCTGGTGGGATTGCAAGCTGGTACAACCATTCTGGAAATCAGTTTGGCAGTTCCTCAGGAAACTGAACATAGTACTACCTGAGGATCCAGATATACCACTCCTGGGCATATACCCAGAAGATGCTCCAACATCTAACAAGGACACATACTCTACTATGTTCATAGCAGCTTTATTTATAATAGCCAAAAGCTGGAAAGAACCCAGATGTCCATAAACAGAGGGATGGAAACTGAAAATGTGGTACATTTACACAATGGAGTACTACATAGCTATTAAAAATAAGGAATTTTGTGAAATTCTTAGGGAAATAGATGGATCTGGAGAATATCATCCTGAGTGAAGTAACCCAGTCACAACAGAATACACATGGTAGACACTTACTGATAAGTGGATATTAGCTCAGAATACCCAATATACAATCCACAAACCACAAGAAATTCAAGAAGGAAGACTAAAGTGTACATACTTCGATCTTTCTTAGAAGGGGAAACAACATACCCATGGAAGGAGTTGCAGAGACAAAGTATAGAACAGAGACTGAAGGAAGGACAATCCAAAGACTGCCCCACCTGGGAATCCTTCTCATATTCAATCACCAAACATGGACACTATTGTGGATGACAGCAAGTGCTGGCTGACAGAAGCCTGATATAGCTTTCTCCTGAGAGGCTCTGACAGTGCCCAACTAATACAGAAGTAGAGATTCACAATCATTCATTGGACTGAGCACAGGGTCCCCAATGAAGGAGCTAGAGAAAGGAGCCAAGGAGCTGAAGGGGTTTGCAGCCCCATAGGAGAAAAAACAACAATATGAACTAACTAGTATCCTCAGAGCTCCCAGGGACTAAACCCCCATCCAAAGAGTACACATGGTGGGATTCATGGCCCCAGCTGCATATGTAGCAGAGGATGGTCTAGTAGGTCATCAAGGGGAGGACAAGCCCTTGGTCCTGTGAAGGTTCTATGCCCCAGTGTAGGGGAATACCAGGGCCAGGAAGCTGGAGAAGGTCTGTTGGTTAACCAGGGGTAGGGGAGGCAGGTGAAGGGAACAGGTTTTTTTTTTTTTTCCAGAGGGGAAACTGAAAAAGAGGGACAGGAAAAAATGTTGCAAAGATTGTCTTCTTGACATGACATAGATATTACAAGCTGATTTCATAGCATTTGTGGTTAATTTCATAAGAACTATACAGTATAGAACAGTCAAAGATCATAGCAACAATAGAGTAGATAATTTGTCAACCCTATCCCTTTATTCAGTGGTCATTCACAGAAATGTAAATGGGCAAATCAATATTTTTTGAGGCTATAGCCACTGGTAAATTTTCCATGCACAAGTGGATGGCCCTATATCCATGCATATATGAGCAACACTGATTTGTGTGTGTGTGTGTGTGTGTGTGTGTGTCATATATACATGCATCATGAAGATGAGAGGAGGCCTGACATTGGGAGTTATTAGGGTATTGAATAATTGAAAAGATAAGAAGAGGGTCAGTGATATGATCATATATCATTGTATATATGCATAAATTCTCAAAACTAAGGAATTAAAACTATACACACATATTATTCATAACATTTTTTGATCAAAACTATTTTAATTAAATACTAAATTATTAGATTATTGTCCTTAATCACAGTAAATATTTAAGAATTTCCCTCTTTCTATAGGATATCTTGTTCATAATTATATACCTGTGAAGACAAATTAAAGTTTTTTCAGACATGTATGTGACTATGAGAAATAATTCAAAATGGCTATCCATTTTTAAATGTAATTTTGTCATAGAAATAATTAACAATATCTATTTAGAATAAATTTAGTTGTAAATAAAATATATTTTTCTCATCTTCTAGTTTTTTATATTGCCTATAGTGAAACTACAAATCAAAATTGATTTTTAAAGAAAACCTTACATTTGAAGATAAAATTTTTATAGAAATCCAGATTTCACTGAACAAAGCATTTAAGTCATTTTGACTTTAAAAAATAGATATTTCTGAGTCCTGTCTGAAGCGGGCTGTTGTCGAGTCGCGGCGAGGCCGGCGCACCGCAGCCATGATGGAGGCTGATGTGAATCCGAAGGCCTATCCCCTCGCAGATGCCCACCTTACCAAGAAGCTGCTGGACCTTGTTCCGCAGTCGTGTAACTACAAGCAGCTTCGGAAAGGAGCCAATGAAGCAACCAAAACCCTCAACAGAGGCATCTCTGAGTTCATTGTGATGGCAGCAGACGCTGAGCCCTTGGAGATCATCCTGCACCTCCCTCTGCTGTGTGAAGACAAGAATGTCCCCTACGTATTTGTGTGCTCCAAGCAGGCTTTAGGACAGGCCTGTGGCATCTCCAGGCCAGTCATCGCCTGTTCTGTTACCATCAAAGAAGGCTCTCAACTAAAACAGCAGATCCAG
>NW_022196896.1:16706383-16748608 GCF_008632895.1 Mastomys coucha
AGTGGCTATTTGTCTGGAACTTACAGCAGAGACAATGTTAGCAAGAAACATCCTCTCCTTCGTAAATGACAATTTCTTGTGGAGCCGTCTGATGCCCAGCATTTGGAGCCCTTATCCTATTCCTCCCACAGCATGTGTCAGGTGTATTCTTCCTCACATGAAGAAAGTGATAACGTGTTCATTTTTGAGCATCCTAATAAATATGTTCATATTTTGTTTTAAATGAAATATGGCAGCTGTGCCTGAAAAAAAAAAGAAAATGCTGATCTTTTGTTTTACATAAAAATACAAAAATATCATTTTGAAGAGATGAAATATAATAGGGTAAAGTTATATCTATTATATTGTCGCTTAACGAAATACAGTAGTAAACATTCAAATGCTAACAAAAAATTTTACATTGCACTATGGGAATTCTTTGCTAACACCATTTTCCTTATCCTAGCATAATAATTTGGTTTGAATGAGCATTTTAATTAACCAGTAAGGTTATGAACTTTTCCTTTATTATAAACACAAAAGCTAAGAACTTATAATATAAAATATATTGCTTTATAACAATAATAAAATTAAAGTGCTAGAGACCTGAGGAGAGTCTATAAACCATCTGTTTTCCAGTTGGTATTTAATGTAGGCTTTAATTTGGTTTTATATATCATATGTGGGAGACCCAGAAAATCAATGTGGCAAATGAGTGGTACGTGTCCCTGGTTTTGCATCAGACTGGGAAATTACCAGATATCATTAGACTGTTGCCCATTGAAACCGCATGATGTTTTAGAACATTTCAAAATGAAGCTTTTAGAAGATTTGATTGATGTTAATACACAAGTTTATATTGTTTCCCCTTGTATTACTTAATTTATTACCTCAGACATATAACTTGTAAGAAAATATTTATTTATTGCTTAGTATAGTTTGTATTCAGCATTAAAGACTGGGAATAAAATGATTACCAAAATAGGAAAATACCTGATAAACTGTTATAAAAATAATCTTTCAATCTCAATGAGTTACCAAATAAATTTATCAGTTGTGTGAAGTTCATTGAAGATAATAGTCCTGGGATGTGCCAAGGTGCAGCTGTAGTTCAAGGATTCTTCTGAGAGAGCTGATCATTCCTACAGTGCCTCTACTATAGCCAAGACTGCAGAGTCAGCCTGGAGGTGATATAAATCATTTGCTTAAAATTACTAGGTCAGAGAAGCCTCTGAGAAAGCTACCTAACTGAATGCAAGGACAGCAAGGCATATGGTCACTGTCTGAGACTTTTACTGCGTGAAACATGATGAAAGGCATCCTTCTATTTCAGTAACTACTTAGCTAACTCAATGTAAGTAGATAGCATAATTTCCTCTTGAAATTTATCTTCCAGTAAAAACTATATCTGTATCTGTGATCCTTGCCAAATTCTTCATCTCCCATAGTTCTCTCAGTTACAAAAATCTATGGTTTTATGCCCCTGAAACATGGTATTAACATATTAACATTCATACAAGCTACCTACATGAATATACATGCCCAGTTTCTAAACTTGAACTGTCTCACATTTACATGAAGTTGTGTATTTTTTGTAGTAGATATTCATCATTTCTCTATGTCCATACTACCACTGTTTTTTCTATATTCTACTGTATTTAACTGTCTCTATTCAATCTGCAAGAAGTATTTGAGAAAGTCTAACAAATGAAGGCAGTGAGTATCTTAAAAAATATATATACCTTCTTAGAAATGGAAGTGTTTGAAGCATATCCTTTATTGAGTAATTGATTTTTGTCTTGCTCTAATACCCTTGGTTTCAATGCCTCATGTCTCTCTAAAATATGCAATAGTATCTAAAAATATGTCATTTTAATAAAAGTACATTATCTCTGAGCTTCTAGGCTAATATCCACTTCCCAGTGAGTACATACCATGTATATTCTTTTGTGTCTGTGTTACCTCACTCAGGATAATAAGCTCAGAATACCCATGATACAACTAATAGACCATATTAAGGTTAAGAAGAAGGAAGAGAAAAATGTGGAGGCTTCAATCCTACATAAAAGGGGGAATAAAATAATCACAGAAGGTAGAGGGAGGGACAGATATCAGAGGGAGAAAGGAAGTGGAGGGGAAAAAAGGGTGGACAGGATCAACTATGGGAAAAGACAGGAGGGAAGTACAGAGGGTCAAAAAAGTGAATAGAACTATGTAGCAGTGAGGAGAGGGGGTAGCTACTAGAAAGTCCCAGATGCCAGGGAAGCAAGAGTTTCCCAGGACCCAATGGGGATTACAGTAGCCAAAGTACCCAACAAAGGGGACAGAGAACCTGTAGAGACCACTTCTAGTAGATAGACGTGGCCCCAAGCTGAGAGATGGGACCTCCCACCCATTTTAAGATTTTTAACCCAGAATTGTTCCTGTTTAAAGGAAATGCAGGGACTAGAAATAGAACAGAGCCTGTAGAAAAGGCCATCCAGAGACTATTCCACTGAGGGATCCATCCCATCAGCAGATACCAAACCTCAACACTATTCCTGATGCTAAGAAGCACTTGCTGACAGGAGCCTGATATGGGGGTATCCTGAGAGACTCTGCCAGCACCTGAGTAATACAGATGCAGATACTCATAGCCAACCATGGGCCTGAGCATGGGGACCTCAATTGAAGAGTTAGCGGAAGGTATGAAATAGCTGAAGGAGAGTGCAACTCCATAGGAAGAACAACAATATCAACTAACCATACTCACCCCACCCCCCTCAAAGATCTCCCAGGGACTAAACTACCAACCAAAGAGTATACATGGAAGGATCCATGGTTCCAGCTACATATGTAGAAGAGGATTGCCTTATTTGATATCAACAGGAAGGGAGGCCCATGGTCCTGTAGAAGTTTGATGCCCCAGTGTAAGGTAATGCTAGAGTGGTAAGACTGGAGTGGGTGGGTGAAGGAGCATCCTCATAGAGGCAAAGGGAAGAAGGGAATAATGGGAGTTTATGGAGGGGAGACTGGGAAGTGGGACAATATTTGAAATATAAGTAACTAAAATAATCAATAAAAATAAAATTAAAAATACATTATCTTAAGTACTAAGATATTTTAATTCTATGGTAAATTTGTGTCTAAATATAACATACATTTAATGTTATATTTACATTAATGGATTTGACTCATGATTGACTGACTGTATACACATATACAAAAGTTTAGCAGAGTCTTGAAAACTTTTTTACCTATATTCTCAAGAGCAATTAGAAGCATTCTGGTGAAATTGGAAGTGTCATGGCAATTGTCTTCAGATATTGAAGAGATAGATGAAAATGTTGGCCTTCACAATGAGCAATTGTGAGAACAACTGAACGTTATTAGTGATACATAGTTGTCTACTGAGCCAGCAGCCAATTTCACAAGACTAAAATAATAATGAAAAACCTAATGATAGCTATTTTCCCAATATTCTTTCCACTCCAAAGTGAGTCTGCTCAGCAACTCTCTCATCATCATCGACAAGATATTTAGTTATATTTTCTCATACTTTTTTTCTCTTCAAATTTATTTCACACATTTTAAATTAAAATAAAATTACTTCACTTACCTCATTTCCTTCCTCCATCTTGTCCTTTGCGGGTTCCTTCACTCCAACCACTCTCATGTCCAACCCACTCTCTTATTGTTCACTTTTCTTTTCTTTGATAATTATTGTTACATGCATACACATGTATATGTAGACATAGATATGAATGTGTATGTAGATATATAAAGACACCTCCAGAATCTTTTTGTTCATTTTATGTACATGGCTTTACACTTCAAGACTGACCACTTTTTATTCTGGGGTTCATTCCTAGGAAAGGCTAGTTCTCCCTCTCACAGAAATAATTACCCGAAGTTCTTTGTCTAGGGGAAGGAACCTGTGAAAATCTCCCCCTCAACATTGGCATGTCCAGTGGTATTACCATTGTCCATATCTTATTTACATAAACATTGCTAGAAGACTTTTTCATAGCAAATGTTCAGATATGCTGGCTCTTACAATCTCTCTACCCTCTCATCTGGTATATTTACTAATTCATAAATATAAGAACTATGCTGTAGATGTATTTATTGTGGTTGGTTTCTTAGTGATCTTTTGTTTCTGCATTTTGTCTTGTATGCATTTTCTGTGATGGTCTCCAAATAGAGAAAAGAGATTTGTGTGTGTGTGTGTGTGTGTGTGTGTGTGGTGTGTGTGTGTGTGTGTGTGTATGTGTGTGTGTATAGTGGTAGGTACACTTACCTATGAATATAATGATTAGATTTAGAATGTAGTAATTAATTATGCTGGTCTAGCAATGTAGTGGTACTAGACTATTTTGTAAGGTCCATGAGATCTCTGACCCTCATAATTGGCTAGATTTCCAGTTGAAATGATTTTTTTCCTGTTGGGTGGCTCTTACATCCAATTTTGACAGGAGTTGGTTGCCAAAATTTGAGTCCCATTTAGTACACCTTTATGGATATGTTGTAATGGTGATAATAGTTGTGGTTTATAGTTGTCACAGCTAGGTATCACTATTAATTGATTACCATGATGATATTATCTTGGGAGCCACTTGGATTACTTTATCCAACTGATTGAAAGGAAGACTCCTGTGCTTTATACTGGGGTTTTGTCAGTCTGTGGTTCTTGTCAGAAGTGGTCTCAACCCAAGAGGCATGAAATTCCCTTATGTGTGTGTGTGTAATTATAGATGTGTTTGCATGTATATGTGTATGTGTATGAGTATGTATATGTATATAATTTTAAGTAAATATAAGATAATGTGATCACATGAGGTTTATCAAGCAACTTGGGTGTTCTTTGATCCTTGTCCATCTTTCTCCTTCTACACTGATCTCCCTTCCCTGACCTGAGTTGGAGACCCTTTTCATTTATTATTTTCCAGCTTCATATAACTTATACCCTGCTATTTCTCTCTCAAAAACCCCTGCAACACACTATGGTCCTTTTATATTTTATTTTATAATATAAATTTTGGATCTCTTTTTGGTGGCCAAACAACATCTAACACCAAAGGCTTGTTTATGAAAAATCACCATTAGTTGGTAATGGTTGCCATAGAAATAGAGATAATTAAGTAGTAGGAATATTCCATTTGAAAATACATTTCTCTTGTAATTCAGCACTTTATGCCAATTTACTATCAAGGGACTTTATGTATCTGCCATGCTTTCACAAATGTACCCTATTTTCTCTTTGCTCCCTTTATGTGGTTGGAAAGAATGTCCTTCTGGATTAGGAGCTGCCTGTTAAAACACTTAATGTAAACACATCATGGAGCATTGCTAATCTTTAGTTTAGGTTGGCCTGCTTTCTGTTTGTTAGGGTTTTTTTTTTCTTTTTAAAATGTGTCCATTTTAATATTTTTGTCTCAGAATCTAATAACTGACAAGAAGAATTTATTTATTAGCTTAGATATTATGTAGTTAAGACAAATGCACATACCATAATGTAAACACCAATATAACACCCAAGCATTCTCTCATGCTGTGTATGTGTTTGGTGTGTGTGTGTGTGTGTGTGTGTGTGTGTGTGTGTGTGTGTGTGTCTGAGAGAGGGAAACAGAGAGAGAGAAGGGTTCTCATAATGTAGCCCAGGAATATTGGTACTCTCCTCTAACTTTAGCCACTTGAGTGGTAAGATGAAGAGATATACTGTCATACCTATCTCTATGCAAGTTTTCTATACAAATAACATACTTTAGGGTTGAGTGTTCAAAGATTATTATGCATTCTATGCATAATATATGAATGTGTATCTCTGTACCAAATAAAGACCTTTGATGTAATATGCTAAGGAGATTTTTTGTGTAAAATCATTAATATGTCAAATGTAACTAAGTATTTTATAATTTGTATTATACCTAATGTATATGCTGACATTGAAAAACTATCATTTTAAGATCCCCCAAAGCCATATATTTCTAGCCGTCTCCAGATGCTCAGGGCCCTGCTCTCTGTTTGTGCAAGATCAACTGAAATGTATGAAAGATAGGGAACAAAACCTGAGGCTGCAATATGGACACATTTTCTGGTCCCATGAATCTCTGGTGGTAGCATGTCTTTCTAAGCTGTCATGTGTTATTTTATAATCTGCACCCATTTTTATCTTCAATTGAATTTTCATACTATATCTATGGTATATATGATATAATATATTTTATACTTATATACATATAAGTATATATTATATATTTTTATAGTATATATTATAAAATGTATCACCTAAGCTATTTTTGTTTTGTATGGTTGGTGTGTGTGTATGTGTGTCTTTATGTACAGGTATGTGAGTACACATGTGAATAGGTATGAATGCACACGTGTGCATGTGAGAGAGGTCTGAGGTTGATGTTAGATGACTTCTTCGATCTCTACTCCACTTACTAAAGAATTATCTAAAAACTATGCCGAGGTTTTTTGTTTCACTAGGCAATCTAGTCAATTTTGTCCAATGATCCATAAGACAGAGACAAGGATTATAGGTGAACTGCAATATACTCTTCTGACCTGTACGCAGATACTGACAATCCAGACTCCACTCTTCTTACCTGTGAACACATGCCTTGTCTACTGAGTCATCTTTTGAGCTCCTATCCTGGTATTTTACAAGGTTGGTACTGAATGTGTGACACAATCATTTCACCCACTTTCATGACTCTGGGGAAACTGAAACACCACACCCATTAAGCTGCCCATAGCCCTATACACAGGCCCTGAAAAAAAAAATCACTAATTGTTCATGTTCTGCTATTCTAACAGCTGTAAGTATGTTTTATTCATATAATCAATATTTTTTTCTTTTTCATTAATGCCTGTGACACAATAATATCATGTGCTTTCATAACTCTTGTAAAATTGAAGCACATCTGTTAAGCTGCCCATTGACCTTTATCCAATCCCTGAACCAATCACCAATTTTTTTCTGTAATTTTAATAGCTGTATGATTTATATGAATAACAAGTTTTTTCCATTTTCTGTTACTGCCTAGTTTAATTTCTCTAATTTCCTCAAGGTTCCTTCATTTTATAGAATGTTTCAGAATGTATTTCCTTTTAGTGGATAGTAATATTTTATTGTTCCACATATTACATTTGGCTCTTCTATTCATATGTCACTGAAGCCTTGATGTTTGGACCTTGTAACTTTTAGGAATAATTCTTCTATGAACATGAGGGTACAAATTGCTTTTAGGAGCTGTTTTCAATTTTTTGATAATATAACCAGAAATAGCAGTGCTGGGTCCTACATTCTACCTTTAATCATTCAAGAATCAATAATGGTATTTTTCAAAGTGGCTCTACCATTGTACACAGTCCCAATCTTCTCACATTCCTGTGGACCTACCTATAACATATCTTTAAAGAAGCTTGGAATACCCAAGATACAATCCACAAACCACAAGAAACTCAAGAAGAAGGAAGACCAAAGTGTGGATACTTCGATTCTTCTTAGAATGGAGAACAAAATACTCATGGAAGGAGTTGCAGAGACAAAGGATGGAGCAGAGACTGAAGGAAGGACAATTTGGAGACTGCTTCACCTGGGAATCCTTCCCATATACAATCACCAAACACAGACACTATTGTAGATGCTAGCATGTGCTGAATGACAGGAGCCTGATATAGCAGTTTCCTGAGAGTCTCTGAGAGTGCCCAACTAATGCAGAAGTAGAGGGTCACAGCCATCCATTGGACTGAGTATAGGGTTCCCAATGAAGGAGCTAGAGAAAGGACCCAAGGAGCAGAAGGGGTTTGCAGACCCTTAGGAGGAAAAACAATATGAACTAACTAGTACCATCAGAGCTCCAAGGGACTAAACTACCAACCAAAGAGTATACATAGTGGGACTCATGGCTCCAGCTGCATATGTAGCAGAGGATGGCCTAGTAGGTCATCAATGGGAGGAGAGGCCCTTGGTCCTGTGATGGTTCTATGCCTCAGTGTAGGGGAATGCCAGGGCCAGGAAGCAGGAGAGGGTAGGTTGGTGAGCAGGGGGAGGGAGGAGGGAATCAGGTGTTTTTAGGAGGGGAAACTAGGAAAGGGGATATCATTTGAAATTTGAATAAAGAAAATATCTAATAAAAAAGAAAATCAAGAAAATCATATGTACAAGTACATGGGGTGCACTTTAGGACATGAGCCTAAAATGGCTTAAATTTAAAATGTGAAAGTAATAAATGGATACAGAATACCAACACAGACAAGCAATATACATTGCAGAAAAGTAGCTCTCCACCCTCTCCTCTGCAGGCAGGATCTATGAATATTGAAGCTGCAGAACAAATTCTCTTTAGAAGGAGCCATTGACAGAGCATCTTGTTGCCTTGGAAGTCCATGTACACAGACAGGGGACTTACCTGTCAGGTATATACATGTATATATATATGCACATATATGTATATACCTAGGGTGCAAAAGAGTAGAAGTGGGAACTTAATCAGAAATTTGTTTAAAAAGGAAGGATAGCAGCACACTTACAAATTTAGAAATAGTTTTACCTTCGATTGTATCATTATTACTTGGAAAACTTTTTCCTCTTGGGTAGGTAAGTTTTCTCACATTTATAATTTCCCTGTCAATCTTATTATTATTTGCCAAGAGTTCTGAAGGGACTAATTTATACTACATTATCAGTGGTCTATGAGCCACAGTATGTCAATGCTGTGTTTGAAATGATAAATATGGAAACTAAGTAGGGGAAAACAGCTGTAATTTCCTGTAAAGTGTCTTTTTGACAGAGAAAGTAAAATATAACACCAGGTAATGCCATTGTATTTGTTCTTATGCAAAGCTTGTAATTTAAAAGTATCTTACCTAAAGCTATTGATTTTTTTGTATCTTAAAATAACAAAGGATATTTTAAAATGCTTTAAGGAAACCTGAAAATAGGTGACTTTTTTCTGTTATACTTTATTACCATCCAATGTTAACCAGGACTATAAAGGTTCATTACAGACTGAGTAATTATCTGGTAAAATTATCTAGGAATGGCTGGAGAGGTGCTTATAATAGGAGAAGCATAATCTGTTCTAAAACAATTTTTGCTCAATCTTACCATAACTTATTTGTAGTCATCCCATATTATAACCATTTAGATATAATTTCTAGGGAAATATAATAAATAATTAAAACACAATAAGGTATCATGCAGTTAGCTGTATGCTATAACTTCTAAAAATCCTCTTAAGGCCATTCTTCTTCATAACTCCTCAATTTTCTTCTCTTTAAAGATGCAAACATCCCTTGAACTCATTCATGAAAACAGAGATATTCTGTGATATAAAACTTTCAAGGGAATCCTTAAGATGAGTGTCCATAGGCTTGACCTGATCAGGAACTATGGATCCCTGGAGAAGTACTTTTACTTTATCTCTGAACAGAGTGTTGCCTTTCCAGCCAAGGAATAATTTAGTTTTGGAGCCCTTACTGCTTGGAGGAAGTTCAGGAAGCAGAGAGCACTCTTTTCTAGCCAAATACTGCTCTTCAAACTACAGAATCAATTCAGTGAAGACTAAGAGTTCTGTGTTAGCAGAGAAGACTGTGGAGTGATTAGGGTTAGTGACTCATACGCCTCTGTGTTATTGGTGTGACTCAAGGGTTTATGCTTCAGATTAATACCTGACATTGGCATGATATTCAGTGCCTGTTGTAAGACTGCATTTGTCCCCTGCTGTCTCTGATCTTCTGAGGGACCGTATCATGGGAATCAATCTTTTTGAAGTGTAGTGTACTTTGGTAGAGAAGATGCAGCTAAAGTTAAATTCCTTAGCCTGGATGAATTGAACTTTGAATACATATTTCACATTGTTTTGACCATTTGTAGTTTTTGACCTGACTCTAAGAAGAGACTGATTTGTCCCATGGTGGTTGACCTTCCAGGTAATTCAACATGCATTTACACTAGCTCAATACTTTTGATCCCAAACTAGATCTTCTCTATGGGATTGGGGCTTGGCTACATCTGAAGCCTTTCGTGTATCTGAGATTGTAAAGCACAAAGGAACCCAACATCAATGATCAGAGTAAGGTTGGACTTTCAGTTGCAAACCATCCTATTAAATTACTCTAACCTCTAAAACAATAGGAATAGGATCTAGCAAGTATGGAAGTCTAGATTTCCTATCTTGTTTATCAAATTATGAAGAATCTCATTGAAGCAAGTCTCACATTTGTAGCTCTTATCTTAATATTTTTAACAACAAATTTATTTATTTAAATAAGTTGAGTTAAGTGGAAGTTAACGGTCATCTGGTAGTAATAATTTAAAGAGTTTTATTATTTTTCACTATGGATATGTGGGGAAGAAGGGTAGTCACATAAATACAGATAACTTCAAAGGCATGAACAGGGCAATTATTTTCTTGTTCCTAGCCTTAGAGATTTAAGTCAACTGAAATTGTGAATGCTGGGAACTGAGTTTAGGGACCCTAAAAATTTAGTAGGCATTCCTAACCACTGAGTTATCTCTCTGGGTCCTGGTAGACCTCTCTGGCCCTTTTTTTGCAGGCTTTAAAAGTCTTTAATTTTTGAATATTATATTAATCAGGACATGTGAGATGGATTTATTACCATTTTATCAGTCCCTGGCTTTGATTTTCAGCTTTCCATTCACTCATCTAGAATATCTCTATTTTTTGACAGTTTGTGCTCATTGTACAGTCACAGATGGGAGCAAGGAGGATCTCCATCTGTCTTCATGGAGATTATGATCTGTGTGAGCTTGATTCTGAGCTTATGGACATAAATAAGACAAGATCCAGTGAAGAAATGCACATAAAATAAACCCTTTTTATCTGGGAGCAAATCCTGAGGTTTCTTTCTACATTATCAAGCAAGAGATCCACTCTTCTGAGAAAGGTCTGAAAGATGAACCAGTGTAGTCCAGAGATCAAGGCCAGTATAAGCTACTTAAGAAGGCACTTCCCCCACCACCATACATATAGAGCAACTCACAGAACCAAAGCAAAAGGTCAGTTATGATGAACATTGGAAAAGTGCATGGGGGCTAAGTTTCAGAATTCAGCAGGATTTAGTCTGCTGCAATCCCTGAGTGATGGAAGTCCCAACTTCATTTTTTCATTGTTTCTTCAACCAATTCCTGGCTATTGTAAATAAGCAGTATGATGATGTAACTCATATAAATACAAAGATAAGCATGTATCTCTAGAGTAAGGAATGCATACCCAAGTGTGGTGTGTAGCTGGATAATAGAATAGATATACTTTTTGATTTTTGAGGACCCTCCACAACCCTGATTTCCATAGGCTGCACTAACAATGAATGGCAGATGAGAGATGTATAGTGAGAATGACACTTTTCAGAACACTGAACACTACCATACTGAATCAGTGAAAGACCTTGCTGTGCAGTTCTACAAGCTGTGAAAGAGGGCATGAAACACAGGGAGAGTGGATAGCAAAAGTATGGACTGAGATTCAGAGCAGACAGGGAGAAATTCCAGAGTGCAATGATGCAATGGTGGCTAGATAAAAAGGCTTCTGCATTTTCATGCCTAAGCAGACCTGCTAAGTAGGAGAATTAGTTTCCTTGATCTCAGGAGGACAGGTTGCAGACTTCACCAAAGGGAGATTTATCTAAAGATAAGCTATGTTATTTAGGACACCACAATACACAATTATAAGGACAAATACAAAAGACTACTTCTCCTTGTTCTGGTTTCTGTCTCTGTATTTGAATCAGGTAAGGAAAGGACTGACATCATTAGCAGGGATATCCTTTCCCATAATGAAATGGCACTGTATTTAAAAACTCTTTCTTGAAAAACATGAACCCATGAAATTGTCATTTACAGGGTTTTGTAATATTTGAGAAGTCCTATAATATTTATTTATTTACATCTCAAACTCTGTGCCCCTCTTAATCTCCCTTGACAGAATCCTTCCCCCATTTCCCCTCCTCTTTTTCTCTCAGAGAATGGGACCCCTGCGTATCCCAACCCTGAAACATCAAGTCTCTACAGGCACGTTATCTTCCTCTGAGGCCAGACAAAGCAGCCCTATTGGGGAACTGATTCCATAGTCAGGCAACAGCTTTAGGGTCAGACCCTACTCCAGTTGTTGAGTGACCCAGATGGACACTGAGCTACATATCTGCCACATATGTGCTGTGGAGCCTCGATCCAGGTGTGTATGCTCTTTGGTTGGGGGCCCCATCTCTGAGATCTTCCAGGGGTCCAGTTTCATTGACTCCGTTGGTCTTCCTGTAATGTTCCTATCCCCTTCATGGCTTTCAGTCCTTCCCTGAACTTTTTCCATAAGAGTCACTGACCTCCATCTAATATAAGTGGGCATCTTCATCTGTTTCAGCTGCTGGGTAGAGTCTCTCAGAGGACAGTTTTGTCAGGCTCCTATTTGCAAGCATAACAGTATTATTAGTAGTGTCAGGGATTGGTGTTTGCCCATGGGATGGGCCTCAAGTTAGGTCAGTTGGTTGGCCATTCCTTCAGTTTCTGTTCCATCTTTGTCTCTGAATTTATTTTAGACAGGACAAAGTTTGGGTAGAAAATTTTGTGGGTGGATTGGTGTCTTATATGTCAACTGAGGGTCCTGCTTGGCTACAGGATGTGGCTTCTTCAAATTCCATGTTCCCATTGTTAGGCATCTAGGCTAAGATCACCATAATCGACTCCTGGGAACTTCCTCCATCCCAGGTCTCTGAGACTTCCTAGAGATTTCCTCAACTCCCCACCCTGGACAGCTATAGAGTTCATTCATTCTCCAGGCCCTCTGGGCCTCTCTCCTCTCTCTCCCCACACCTGATCCTACCCCCGTACCTCTACCCCTACTCTCTCCCTTCCAGTTCCTTCTGTCCCTCTCTGCCTCCTATGACTATTTTGTTTCCCCCTCTAAGTGTGATTCAAGCATTCTTGCTTGGGCAGTTCTTTAATTTCCTTGGATTTGTACAATGTATCCATGTGCATGGTTATTCTGTACTTTATGGATACAGAAAATCCTCACTGAGGATATTTTCTAGTTCCATCTATTTGCCTGAAAAATCATTATTTTCTTGCTTTTAATAGCTGGATAATATTCCATTGTGTAAATGAACCATATTTTTCTACATCCATTCTTTAGTTAATAAACATCTGGGTTGTTTCCAGTTTCTGGATATTATATCCTTGTGGTATAGTGGAGTATCTTTTGGGTATATGCCCAGGAACAATATAGCTGGGTCAGAAGTCCTGTAACCTTAATCTATTGACATTTTGAAAATTATTCATTGACACATCTTAATAATTTTAGAAATATTTCAAAAACAATTGACTGACCCAAATTGTAGTAGCACCCCCACACACTCTAATCTTTACAAACACCCTATTAACACTGGAAGAATTTTGAGATGCATCTGTGATTTTTGCTCAGTACATATGCTCCCTTTCCAGATAGAAGACAGGAGGCAAGGAGGCACTGAGCTGTGCTCAAGGTTAGAGTTTGGGGAGATTACAGAGAAGTAGTAGAAAAGAAGAAAAGGAGGGGTAAATGGGGAGTTTGAATAAATAGTCTGCTTTCTGTATGTCCCCGACACTTGCTCCCAAATTTTTGATGCTCCAATGGCTTTGCTAACACAATCCTTTAGCCAGAGGAAGTGTGAATTCTCCATCACCATCTCAGGGCTAGATTTCCAATGTTTTAAGAGGAGTTTTACTTACCAGAGTGAGTTCCGTAGTCACAACATGAATCTGTATAATATACAAACGCTTTTGTTTGTACCTTTATTCTAAGCTGTATGCTGAGAGGATTATTATGTGGGGCTGTGGTTTGACTGACAAGTAATGATTCCTATAAAATCTAATGAAATTAATCAGTTTAATTAAGGAGACCTGAAGTTATGAAATTAAGTATAGTGATACTGAAAATACTAAAATACTCATCTACTGACAATTATCAACATTTAATGGTAATTATTTAATTAATTTATCTCTAAGCAACTGTGTGACTTTTCAAATTTTATATCATAAAGTAAAAAAGTGCTAGCATTCTTTATTCAAAAGTACAATGATAATGACAGTGCAGTCTGTAATCATCTTACATTCTATGTATTCTGCCTTTATGTGAATAGACTACAACACTTCAGTATGTATAATTGTGCTATCTCTTGTTCTTAATATGTTAAAGCCATAGGGAGGCACTTGAGTACAGGGCTTCTCTTACTTAGATGTAGAAGTTTTATCCAGGCCATACTCTATGAACAGTAAAAAGACAAAAACTCCACTACCACCTACAGCAACAACAACAACAAAAAAACTCAATAAGATAGTGGTTGTTTAGCTGCTTTAAGGTGTTGTACATTTTACAGGGCCATAAATAGGTTTGTGGAAGACATAGTACACCCACATCTTCACTAATTTATTAATATTTTTAAAGTAACATCTTTTAAATTTAAAACACATCATATGTATTATTCCAAACATATCCACATAACCAAATGAATGAACACTAGCTAGCTGTTAAGTTTAATTGAAATCATGGTTGAGAATTTTATATAAAGCCCAATTTTTACAAAATCCAAACTATAGATATAACTTCTGTTTATCTAGCAGTATTTAACACAGAGTTTGACTGGGACAAAATAAAGTCATCACATTCTTTCTTGTCAGATTAAATGGTAATCATGCATCTGTGAACATTAGCTTAATTAATATAAGAATTTTATATCATTAGTAGTAGATACAAACTTTCATTATTTAAAAATTACTGCTGGGCAGTGGTGGCAGTGGTGGCAGTGGTGGCGCACGCCTTTAATCCCAGCATTTGGGAGGCAGTGGCAGGCAGATTTCTGAGTTCGAGGCCAGCCTGGTCTACAGAGTGAGTTCCAGGATAGCCATGGCTACACAGAGAGACCCTGTCTTGAAAAAAAATTACTAATCTTTTGATATTATAATATAATTACATCACTTTTCTCTTCAGCCTCTTTTTTTTTTGAACTTTTAAAAAAATTATTTTCTTTATTTACATTTCAAATGTTATCCCCTTTCCTGGTTTCCCCTCCAAAAGCCCCCTATCCCTATCCCTACCCCTTCCCATGGCTCACTACTCACCCACTCCCACTTCCTAGTCCTGGCATTTCCCTATACTGGGGCATTAAGCATTCACAGGACCAAGGGACTCTCCTCCCAGTGATGACTGACAAGGCCATCCTGTGCTATATATGTGGCTACAGCCATGGGTCCCTCTATGTGTATTCTTTGGTTGGTGGTTTAGTCCCTGAGAGCTCTGGGAGTACTGGTTGGTTCATATTATTGTTCTTACTATGGGGCTGCAAAAGTGTGGATACTTCAGTCCTTCTTAGAAGGGAGAACAAAATGCCCATGGGAGGAGATACAAAGTATGGAGCAGAGACTGAAGGAAGGACAATCCAGAGACTGCCCCACCTGGGAATCCTTCCCATATTCAATCACCAAACCCAGACACCATTGTGGATGCCAACAAATGGCAGAAGCCTGATATAGCTGTCTCCTGAGAGACTCTACCAGTGCCTGACAAATACAGAGGTGGATGCTCACAGCCAAACCTTCAGTCTTCTAAATGCTCTTTTTGCCCCCCTTTGCTCATGGCCTCTTTTTCATTAATTATTGTTACATTTGTGTGTATGCATGTGTTCCAGTGTATGTATGTACAACTTGCTCAGTCTATATTATAGTTATATTATATATTACATAATATTATATTATATATTTTAGTCTATATTAGAGTTACTTGTATTATGTTTTCAGGGCTGATCATTTGGCATTATATAACCAAGTGCTTTGCTTCTCCTTGGAGTAGACTTGTTTCTCTAGCTCTTGGTATCCCTTAGCTCCCTATACTTCTTTGTGCAATCTTGAACATTCCCCATTCATGTCAGTGACAGTCACATCGGTGAGATACTATGTGTGCACATTCTAGCATTCTTATGAGATACAGTCTCCCATCAAACTGCCTGTTCAAGTTCCATCTGTCTATTAAACTGTTTCTAGTCCCTCCTGCCCAATGATCCCTGAGCTTTGTGAATGAGAGTTGTATTCTAGATATATCCATTGGAATTTGGATCCATAACTTTGTATTTTGATTAGTTGTGGGTTTTTTTTGTTGTGATCTCCATATTTTTCAAAGAGGTTTTTCCTTGATGCAGGATGTTAACTATACATATCTGTGAGTATAAGGACAGATATTTAGAATGTAATTAGTGATTATGCTGGTTTAGTAAAAGGCCAATTGTAGGTTCTCCTCCAAGTTTCATGAGTTCACTAGCCTGAGTATTTGGCTAGGTTTATGGTACTAACTGTGATTTCCTTCCTGTTGACCAGGACTTAAATCCAATTACATTGGCAGGTGTGCCTACTGGATCTTTAGAGATATCCTGTCCTGATGATCATTATTGTGCATCATAGGTGTCATTGCTCGGTATCACTGTTGGCTGCTTCCTGATTTTGGAAGCTTGCTAGGTACATGAAAAATGATGGAGAACTTCAGAAACCTTAACTTTGTTCTTTCAGTGAAGAGCTTATACATATTGACTTATTTCCTAGCATAGTAATGCTACAAACATCAATCAGCTTCTCATGTCAATGTTATAAAATCACAACTCACTGAGGAGGGAAAGTGGTGTCTCAAGCCACAGATAAGACAATATATGAGTTGGCAATGAGCTGTTTTTATCTTGCTTGAAAATACCACACCTTATACAAGTCAAAGGAGTTAAAATCCCTGTAAAGACACTTTAGAGAAGAAATTGTTATGTTTGGGATAAAATATGAAACAATAATTTTGTATAAAGCTAAACAAAAATATACCAAAAATATATAATTTTAGATTTCTCAATAATATTTTCTTAATTATGTTGTTTTATAGGTGACATTGACTGATAGGCATAGGCGTTTCAGGAGAGAGAGGAACTGATTGTAGATTGCTATTAACAGTTCTTAAATTTTCAAGGGTTTAATACTGGAGAAAGAAAAGGGTTATTTTAGACTCTGGAGTCTGAAAACATAAAAAAGATGAAATTATTAATGGCCTGTCAAAGCTCTCAGAATGACTACTGAACCAGAAATATGGGAAAGGCTAAATTAGCTTATCTAAAATTACTTTAACAATCATCATAAAATTTCTCCTGAATGTAAAGGCAAAGCTAAGACAAAATGTTTAAAAGGGAACATTTTTGAGTTTTATTTTTATGTTACTTTTATGAGTACACGTCTGTGTTTGAATATGCACACTACCCATGTGCTTGGTGCCCGTAAAAGCCAGATGAGGTTACTGGAAACCCCAAATTGGAGGGATGACTGTTCTGGGCCATCATGTAGGTGCTGAGATCTAGACCTGGGTCCTATTGAAGAAAAGTGAGTGCTCTTAACCACTGAGCTATTTCTCTAGACCCTAGAGTAGCTTTTCAAAATGAATGACCTGTCATTCCTGCTACATTAAAAACAGCCCAGTATTCATATTTTATTTACAGCTTTACTTACAGTGTTGACATGATGTTTGCTGTTGTCTGATAATAGACCAAGACCATCCTGTCTATTCTATTAGTGATTTAATGATACCTCAAAGACAAGTTCTTCCTTATTCTTGTCCAGAAAGGACAGAGAAATGTAATGTTGTGGCCCCCAACAACAGCAGGATTCCTCAGGTAATGTATAGAACTCATGACTTGGAAAGGCATGACCACACAAAAAATTGCCCAAGTGAGTATATATGAAAATGGAAAAGACATTACTGCAACATCCAAATAGGAAACTCTTCATGTGTCAGGTGGCCTAATTTCCATGGATGTGTTTTTTAAGTTGTAATTTGTGGAGAATTCATGATCCCTTCAGAAAATTCTTGACAGATGCTATTAACTCTATTAAATCCTAAATGTACTCCTGAAATCTTCCTACACCCAAAGCAACCAAAAGAAAGTGAAACAAAATGTTGATGCTACATGGTTTAATCTACCTGAGACTGGGAGTCTTTAATGAGCATGTGGATGATGTGTATGATTTATAATTCAAACCTTTTTAGTTTAGTCCAGTGGTCTTCTTTTAAGTTATACTATGGCTCCACATGCACGGGTACAGATGAGAACTCTGGCCCTTGTTCTTGCACACCCCATGGTGGTCTAAAATCCCTACTCCACTCCTGTTTCTTTTAGTCTCTTGTGCTTCTGAGCTCCTTTTTGCAATTTTCACATCTTAATTTTATTTGTTATTGCATTTATTCACACAGAAAATGAGCCCATTCTTATTTGTAAGGCAGAATAAAAATGATTTTTGTTCTCTCTTCTTTCATATATTTTGGGAAGACATTTTGCTAGAATCAAATGTCACCTGTGTTCACAGATCAAGTGGCATTTTTATCCATACCCTACTGCAAATAGACTCAGTACTTAGAAGTCTCTATGCTCCCTACTCAACCTGTCCCCCACAATCAGTTTAGGTCATTCACCAAACTGTCTTCCTTTCATTTAGTCATACACTTATGAAAGCTGCTCCAGAGGCTAGTGTCAGCAATGCGTATCACAGAATGCCAGAATCTGATCCAGGCTTTGTTATTCTTTCTCAGAGGTATGCTCTGATGGTACCAGGGCAGTGGGGTGTTGGGAAAATCAAAGAGACCAGTGAAGACCTTAGCAAGCACTCTGAACAAGGTTCATACTTAAAATGAAGAGGTAAGTAGAGTAAATTTTGTAACACATTCTAGTCTAATACATTGAGGTTGCTTAACATTATCCAAGGGTCTCTAAATAGCTTTGAAGAATATTAGTAAAACAAGACTAACAACCACTGAATATTGGGCAATGGTTTTATGTGTAGTTCATATCAGAGCAGGTGATGGATAAAGCAGGGTGAGAGCCCAAATGAGGATACTCCCCACCAAATGAGGCAGAGAAAGCTGTGTTACATACAAGTCACGGTTTACAATGTGTCAGAAATGTGCCACATGTTACAAGTCTCTAGTTATCTTGTAGCTCCAGTTCTTATGTTAGGATTAGTTTGATCCAAGCCAGCCCGTGTTTTTTTTTATTTTTTTATTTTTTATAGCAAACTTAGCAGGTGTTTGATTCTAGAAGCAAGAAAGCAAATTAAAAATCCAAACGTCATTTTGGCTAACGCAGATATTTCCTTGAAGTGTCTCAGTACTTCAGTATTCATCCCCAATAAGAAATGTGTCCAGCACATGGATTGTTTCCCTCATAAGGATCCCTATGTCACACTTGGCAGTCTCAACACTTCATCCAATCTAATTCAGAGTCATTAACATTAGTACTTAGCCACATGGATTCAAATGCCAAGGATGCTGAACATTTGAAGGCAGATGTTGTCAAAGATGCTCACCCAGTTTCCTTGACTAATTTGCATAAAACAGCCATTGCCTCTGAACATGAGGTGTGTCAAGCAGAAGGGGGTTTTTGTTTGCTACTGAGTTCTGGAAAGTGCTTGGTGTAAGGAAGCATTTACATACTTCACTGGAATAACAATTGCTGGAAAATGATTGGAGTTTATAGCTTTGGCTTCTTCAATCAGTAGGGAAGTAGATTTTAGTATGAGGAAAAGGTGGACTCATTTGCAATGGGATGGGAAGTTTAAATGAATAGCTATTGTGAAGTTCTCAAAATATTGTGATCAGGTTTTTTTTTCTTTTTTTAAAACCAAGACTTGCTCCTCTAATAGTTGTATTTAATTTACTGTTCCATGTCACTCCAAGGTCAGGGTAGCTGCTAAATTAGGAAAGCACCATTATCTGTAATATTGATTTGCCTTGCTTTTTATTAGCCTTCTAAGTGGAACACCAAGGATGTTTGTAAGAAAAAAAATACCTAGTCTCCAAACAAATGAACAATGTCTATAATATGATTTTCTTTTAATATCTTACTTTTTTTCAGATATGAGAAAAATCAGTTTCACTCGTGAAGCCTTAAAAATAAGGCTCCATTGACTCTCAGAGACTGAACCAACAACCAAAGATCATATGTGGACTGAACCTAGGTACCCCGCACATATGTAGCAGATGTGCAGTCTTCATGGCAGTTCCAAGGAACTAGAGTGTAGGCTATCCTTATAGATGTTGCCTGTCTGTCCCCTAACTCAGCTGTCTTGTCTAGCCTCAGTGGGAGAAGAAGCACCTAGCCCTGTAGTGACTTAATGTTCCAGGTGGAGAGATACTAAGGGGTATCCTCTACTTTTTCATAGGAGAAGAGAGGGGGCATGGAGGGAGGAACTGTAAGGAGGGCACATGAAACTAATATAAAATGAATTAAAAAAAAACAATAAAACTCATACTTGGGTTTACAATCCCTTAGGTCAAACAACAATATGAATTAACTCATTCCCTCAGAGCTCCCAGGGACTAAACCACCAACCAAAGAGTCCACATGGTGGGACTAATGGCTCCAGCAGCATATGTAGCAGAGGATGGCCTAGTCGGTCATTAATGGGAGGAGAGACCCTTGGTCCTGTGAAGGTTCTATGCCCCAGTATAGGGGAATGCCAGGGCCAGGAAGTTGGAGACAGTGGGTTGGTGAGCAGGGGGAGGGGGAGGGAACAGGATTATTATTCTTTTTTTAACTGGAGGAGAAACCAGGAAAAGAAATATCATTTGAAATGTAAATAAAGAAAATATCTAATAAAAATATATTTAAAAACCCTCATACTTTAGCACCTTTATGCATCATGATTTTTTCCTTCTTTTCATGAAAATTCCTCACATAATTCGATCTTAAGTACATCAGCGAATAAATCCTCAGCATTTTTACTTGGACTCTTTTCTATTGTGAGAATGAGTTATTTTTCATATCATTGAGAAGCAACCAAGTACAGACTCCTGGACTGCTGAAAGTTTTCCTTACAGAGACCTTATATTTGTTGGATGCTAATGGCATAACAGGTTTTGTCACTCAGGCAGTAAGCCAAGACATGACAGGAATATCAGTGAAGTGAAAAAAAAAATATTTTCAGTGGAAAGGCAATGTCCTGCTAAGGATGTTACACTTATGCTGACCTACAAAGCTCCTGACTGAGACAATAGTTAGATTGCATACCCTAAAATGGGAGCAAGCCTGATGGCTAGGGGAACACAAAGAAGATCTATATTCCTATGGAAAGGATAAAATGTAGTTCGAAATGAGATTGACAAGGCGTTATATTCTCAGTATGTGGTATAGCCACTTGGTTAGACACTTGATGAACTTTCTATTTGAAGAGACTGACACTGCTTGATAAGGTTGAGATGGAATATGGAGAGGAGGCTGGCAGACACTCAGAGCCAGGTGTTGTAGCAATTTCCATGTCACGTGATAGAGGAGTGACTTGGGTGTTGTAGTGTAGGTGAGGAGAAATTCAAGACTTGTTCTAAGGGAACAGCTGATAAAGAACAACTAGAGACTGGATATAAGGAGAGAAAATAGGTGAGACAAGTTGAGGCTGAGGTAGGCTTAGGTTTTATGTGTCGTAGACTTTTCTCCCAACTCCCAAGGTTAAACCTGAGGTAAAGAAATGCATTTAAACCAATATCTGAGTAGTACCAGTAACTTGTATACATGTAGATGTTATCCAATAAGTATATGGAATTGATAGAATAATGATTTGCACAATAGTCCTTAGTGGGATCCAGTCTTGTGTGGTTGGTGGCATGAGCTACTTATAGTGAATAATTCATAACTGAAAATAACAAGAGACACTCACAAATGTTGATTATGATCTGGAAATCTGTATAACAATTTGAATTTGCTATAATATGCAAATAGTACTTTATTTTCAGGATCATTTTCTTTTTAGTTAATAAAATGCCACTCTGAAAGAAAAAGTCCCCACTCTTCTTACTGGCATCACTGTTTTGAACTCAACTCTGTTTGCCTTTTGCTGACATCACTCTTCTTTTTTTATTCAAGCTCTGACATTGACTGCATTTTCCTAATATATATCTCTTGTTCAAGTCTTTATTTTTCTATTATTTTATTAATTAATTAACTTTCTTATTTATTTATTTAAAATCTATTTGTCTCTTACACAATATACTTCTTTTTTTGTAAGGTTGAATATTGGAACCTTTATTTTTAATTAGGTGTTTTCTTTTATAAATATTTAATCCAAACTTTTTTATTTGAAAAGTTTCTTACCTTAGGGATGACCATTTTATAATCAAAAAGTATGGATTGGCACATATTTTTTAGATGACATGAAAGGAAAATTTTAAATGCCTCCCTATGACTTTCAGTAATTTAAGATGTGAGAATTGGAGTGTGATTATGTTTTCTTATTAGATATTTTCTTTATTTACATTTCAAATGATATCTCCTTTCTCGGTTTTCCCTCCAGGGGGAAAAAAACTGTTCCCTGCCCCCTCCCCCTGCTCACCAACCCACCCTCTCCCACATCCTGGCCCTGGCATTCCCCTACATTGGGGCATAGAACTTTCAGAGGACCAAGGGCCTCTCCTCCTATTGATGACTAGGCCATCCTCTCCTACATATGCAGCTGGAGCCATGAGTCCCATCATGTGTATTCTTTGGTTGGTGGTTTAGACCCTGGGATCTCTGAGGATACTAGTTAGTTCATATTGTTGTTTGTCCTAAGGGGCTACAAACTCTTTCTGCTTCTTAAGTCTTTTCTCTAGCTCCTTCACTGGGGACCCTGTGCTCAGTCCAATGGATGACTATGTGTTTCTACTTCTGTAATAGTTGGACACTGTCAGAGTCTCTCAGGAGACAGCTATATCAGGCTTTTTTCAGCCAGCACTTGCTGGCATCCACAATAGTGTCTGGGTTTGGTGAATGAATATGGGAAAGATTCCCAGGTGGAGCAGTCTCTGGATTGTTCTTCCTTCAGTCTCTGCTCCATAGCTTGTCTCTGCAACTCCTTCCATTTGTTTTTTGTTCCCCCTTCTAAGAAGAATCGAAGTATCTGTACTTTGGTTTTCTTTCTTTTTGAGTTTCTTGTGGTTTGTGGATTGTATCTTGGGTATTCCGAGCTTCTGGATTAATACCCACTTATCAGTAAGTGCATACTATGTGTGCTCTTTTGTTACACAATATATTTCAACCACATCTTCTACTCCCTCCCTTCTTTCCTGTCCCCCCATCAGCCCCTGTTCTCTTTCAGGTCCACTGCTCCTCCATTTCTCTTCAGAAAAATCAGGCATCCAAGTGATATCAGCTGAACACAGCATAAGAAGATGCAATAAAACTAGGCATATATACCTTCAGATCAAGGCTGGGCTAGGCTACCCAGTAGGAGGACAAAGGTCTCACAAGGAGGCAAAATAGTCAGATACACCAACACCCATAGTCTCATTATTAAGAGTCTAATAAAATACCCAAGACAAAGAACCGCAGCATGTATGTACAGGGCCTGGTGCAGACCCATGCAGGCTCTTTCGTTGCTGCTTCAGTCTCTGTGAGCCCCTATGAGCCCTGCTTATTTGATTCTGTGGGCTATGTTATCCTGGCTTCTAGAGTCCTATCTCCTCTTTTGTCTGCAGGCATCCCCCTAGGTCTGATAATGTTTGGTGGTAGGTTTCTGCTCCAATGAGCTGCTAGAGTAAGCCTCTCTAGTGATGGTTGAGCTGGCATTGATCCTGTGAGAATACCACAATATTATTATGAACAATTTCATTGATTTTATTCATTCATTCATTCATTAATTCATTCATTGTCATTGATCTTAGTTCTCTGAGCCATCAAGCTCCTGGATTCTGGCCATCTAGGTAGTGTAGGGCATAGGTCTCAGGATAGACCAATCATTGGTTGGCCACTCCCATTAGTTCTAAGCAAGGATTGTTGAAGCACATCTTGCACACAAGACGGGTTGTAGATTTTTGGATTGTAGATTTTGTTGCTGGATTGGTATCCCAGTCCCACCATTAGGAGCCTACCCTGGTTATAGAAGATGACTAGTTCACATTAACCTCAGAGGTTCCATGAAGTTTCCACTGCACTAGGTTTGCACATCACCCCCATAAATGCACACCTATTTCAATATTCAAATCTTAATTCTAAAAACAAACAGCCATTCCCAGTTTCCCAATAATCTCTAACGTTCACTTCTTTATGAAAAAGAGGGAAAAAATCCCTAAATTTATTATTTCTTCATTGTTTGGGTTTAGAGACTTCAGGACATTGATTGTGTGTAGGTACAGATCTATTAGTTACTACTTACTACATATTTGTTCTTCCCTCTTGCCACTGTTATGGTATCTTGATTATTAAAGCATTATGCAGTCCTTGAGTCTAGTGTCTCTAGCCTCCAAATTTATCTTATTCATTTAAATATTGTTTTGTCTTTTGGGGATCCTTCCTGTTTCCATATGACATATTTTTATTTCATCTCTTTGAAAAATATGTTTGATATTTGATGGCAATTGGATTGAATATGTGAATTACAATATTCAGGATGGACAACATGTAATAATTCTTCCAAGTCATGAACATCGTGGCCTTTCATTATTAGTATTTGTCCCTTTATGAGTATTATTGAATATTCTTTTTAGAAATCAGTATACTAAATTTATTATTCATAGATTTTTTTATATTTATTTATTTATTCATTGGAGTTACATGGAGAGCTCATAACTGGTATATAAAATGTGACTGAATTTAGTAAATGATGTTGTAAAAGCTGGATGTCCACATATAGAAGACTGAAACTAGATCCCTTTCTCTCATTCTATACAAATGTTAAATAAAAATGGCCCAACTCCTTGAAGACCTAAAGAAAGGGTAAAGGTGACACTGTTATAAGTGATATTTTCTATGGCTCTGAAGCATAGAAAACAACTGTTAAAATAGACAAATAAGACTGTGAACTAAGAAACCATCACACAGCAAAACTAGTGATGAGACAGACTTTAGGAGTGAAAAATAGTTGCAAATTCATCATCTAACAAAATATAAACTTTCAGAATATATAATATATAATAAAAACATAACCACTAAGTGCTTAACAGTTAAGTGATTTGAAATGATTATGCATAAGAAAAGAAACCAAAATTTCCAAGTGTATGAAAGAGTATATAACATTACTAGTCATCAAGGAATTGTAAACTAGAAACACAATACAATATCAGACCCAAGCAGGACAATGGGCAATTGGTATATATTTTTTTAACTATCAAATGTGAGTATGTTGAAGGAAAAAATAAACTTATAATACACTCAGTGGGGATGTAAAAGAGCATAGACATTATAGAAAATATGACACATTCTCAGAAAATTGAAGACATCTATATATCAGCAAGCTATCCTGCTATTCAGCTTATATATAAAACTAGTTCATAAAAACTTAACACAGATTCTCCTCTGATCAGAATAGTCCTAGTAACAATAACAAAAATAAAAATATGGCATGAGTTTTCTTTTCCTTTTAATTTAAAATAGATTGTTTTCTCATACAATATATTGTGATTATGGTTTCTGCTTCCTCTCCTCCTTCTTCCTCCTCCATCTCCTCCCCTCTGAATGCACTCCTTCTTTGTCTCTCATTAGAAAACAACAGGCTTCTGAGAGACAACAGCCTGACATGATAAAATAAAATATAATAAAATGATGCAAAAACTTTCATATTAAATTTGGACAAGACAACCAGGAAATCTTATTCATAGAATCTAAACATAACATATAATCTGTAATTTCAATTGATGACAGTATAAAGTAAATAGTCCTTAGAGGAATATTTTTCAAGTACAAAAAGAATGAGTCCTGCTATGTGAGTAGAATTGGAGGGCATTATGCTAAATGAAATGAGCCAGTCACAGAAAAGTAATGTCCGTACTTACTCCCAATGTTGTTTCAAAAGGGAAAATAGAATATTAATTCTTGTGAAATAAGAATGGAAAAGAAGATTAAGGCTAGAATGAGATTGGATAGTGAGTACCAAAGCCCACATGCTACTCTAACCTAGCATACATTATAGAAGCTCTAGAAGAATGGACGTTAAAGGTGACAAATGTCTATTAAAAATGGGGTACAGAGCTAAACAAAGAATTCTCAACTGAGGAATACTAAATGGCTGAGAAGAACCTAAAGAAACGTTCAAGATCCTTAGTCAACAGGGAAATGCAAATCAAAACAAGTCTGAAATTCTACCTCACACTTGTCAAAATGGCTAAGATCAAAAAGTCAAGTGAAAGCAGATACTGGCAAGGATGTGGAGAAAGAGGAACACTCATCCATTGTAGGATTGCAATCTTGTACAATCACTCTGAAAATCAGTCTGGCAGTTTGTCAGAAAAGTGGACATAGTACTACCTGAGGATCCAGCTATACCACTTCTGGGCATATACCCAAAAGATACTCCAACCTCCAACATATAACAAGAATTCATGGTCCACTGTGTTCATAGCAGCCTTATTTATAATAGCCAGAAACTGGAGAAAAAAACCAGATGTCCTTCAACAGAGGAATGGATACAGAAATGTAGTACATTTACACAATGGAGCACCACTCAGATATTAAAAACAATGAATTCATGTAATTCCTAGGCAAGTGGATGGAGTTAGAAAATATCCTGAGTGAGGTTACCCAGTCACAAAAGAACATACCTGGTATGAACTCACTGATTAGTGGATATTAGCTCCAAAGCTCACAATACCCAAGATACAATTCACAGACCACATGAAGCTCAAGAAGAAGGAAGACCAAAGTGTGAATACTTGAGTCCTTCTTAGAAAGGGTAACAAAATACTCAGGGGAGGAAATACAGAGACAAAAGAGTGGAGCAGAGACTGAAGAAAAGACCATCCAGAGACTGCCCCACCTGGAGATCCATCCCATATACAGTCACCAAACCCAGAAGCTATTGTGGATGCCAAGAAGTGCTTGCTGACAGGAGCCTGATAGAGCTGTCTTCCAAGAGGCTCTGCCAAAGCCTAAGAAATACAGAGGCAGATGCTCACAACCAACCATTGGATGGAACAGTGAGTTCCCAATGGAGGAGTTAGAGAAAGAACTGAAGGAGCTGAAAGGATTTACAACCCATAGGAAGTAAAACAATATCAACCATCCAGACTCCCCAGAGCTCCCAGGGACTAAACCACCAACCAAAGAGTACAAATGGAGGGACCCATGGTCCCATCCTCATATGTAGCAGAGAATGGTCTTGTTGGAAATCAATTGGAGGAGAGGCTCTTGTTCCTGGGAAGACTCGATGTCCTGGTGTAGAGGAGGCAGGCGGGGGTGGGTGGGTAGATGAGTTGGGGAGCATCCTCATAGAAGCAAGGGGAGGGAGGATGCCATAGGGGGTTTGTGGAGAGGAAACCGGGAAAGGGCATAACATTTGAAAAGTAAATAAATGAAATATCTAATTAAAAATGGCAAACAATAAGGAAATGACTTATGAGGGGAGATTTACAAAGGATTTTGTTTATTCTCTTTATATTCATCATTAATCAGGCCATGGGGAACTAGAGGCAGGTAGATTACTGCTTTGCTTCTTGCAAGGTTTATGAAGTATGAAGTAATATGAAAATACTTGTTCACAACAAATTGCTGTTCCAAATGTCCTGACATTTTAATTATCATGACTTTTTATATTTGCCCTGCCAATTTCTTCCTAATTGTGCCACTAACCAGTTGCTGCTCATCTACCTGATTCATTTCTAAGGCTCCTTCTAGTAGCAATCAGCGCTCATCATGTTTCTCTTTTTTCTGTCATTTTAATGTCTTGCTTTTCATTACCTCACAAGTGAATTCCATTTAAAAAAAAAAGTTATGTATTTTTTGTTAGTTTGTTTTTCATATTGTGTCCTACTGTACGTGGGGCTTTATGCATTCCTAGCTCCACCTGCTACAATTTTGAGATATCCACTTAGAAAAGCCTGTATTTTCCATCATATTTGACCCAGTAGCACATAGTTATTATTAATAACAACATCTCCATTTCATTTGCACCACTAACTCTGAGATAGTTAAATTCTTTTTCTTCACCATGTCTTTCAATATGACAATATGGTTGTCTTGCTTCTCCAAAGTCTTCAGAATGAAATCAAGTCAGAGCAACTGAAATATGGCTTGACTACCCATTTGCATCTTTTATTATTATAAGTAGAATTAATAAAGCTGAAATATCTAGATCTTTATAATTACGTATAAATTTCTAATAATTTCTAGATATATTATCATGTATCTGATATGACTATTGTTTTTTATTTTATATTGTTTTTGATTTATATTTGCTTTAGATGTTTTCCAATTGTCAGTCTTCTCAACACAATTTTCAGTGCTATAGTTTTACATCTAAGAATTCACCCTTCTCAATTAGAATTTCTTTGATTTTTTTTGTGTATTGTGAATATTGGTACTTTGTTAGATGAAAGCTTTGCAAGTATTTTCTCATCTCTGAAGGGTGTCTCGCCACTCTGTTTTTTATTGTCTGTCTTCAACACAGCTTTCTAGAATATCTGACTTTTTCTATTGCATTCAACTTAAGCTACAATCTATCTATCAAATCTTGTCAATTAGCCATTACATCTTCATATTTGACTTATTCAATAAGTTCTTTTATTTATTTATTTATTTATTTATTTATTTATTTATTTATTTTTGGTTTTTTCAAGACAGGGTTTCTCTGTGTAGCCTTGGCTGTCCTGGAACTCACTCTGTAGACCAGACTGGCCTCGAACTCAAACTCAGAAATCCGCCTGCCTCTACCTCCCAAGTGCTGGGATTAAAGGCATGCACCACCACTGCCCGGCAATAAGTTCTTTTAAATATCATTTAATTGTAGCTCATGTTATCCCTGTTTTCCCTTTGGTCCTTGATGATATTTCTTATATTCATTAAGAATTGTTTTCCATGTTTCCTTTTTATTCTTTCTACATGAAGAGCTTTTTTTTTTTATGTTATTGTTTGCAACTCTTGGGGATGTTTTGTCATGGTGCACTAATTGAACTAATTGTTTTAATATACATTCCTATTTAGGCATCAACTATATTCCCACCTTACCCATTAGGGCATCTTGCATTATTAGACTAAGATATTCACTCACATTAAAAAAAGAGTTAAGCAACTGAAGAAGTTAGAATTGGAACCTAAACATTGTGACACTACTAACAAGAAATAAATATGGATGTATTCACCTCAGTGAATATGTACAGGTAAATCAAATCAGGGGAATATGAGAAGCAATTATGTTAACAGGGTTGTTTGGAAGAGTTCTTAGATCTCATAAAGACTAAGAGCTCAGGGCAGAAGAAATTACATTTGTAAAGATAATTCATAATACTTGCCTTTTTCTAATACATTTGATATTAGCCTAAGACTTGTACACATACCCTTCAAAGTAGGGCTGTTATTATAACCATTTCTCTTATGGGATGTCTAATCTCCATGAGGTTCAGTAAGTTGTATAAGCTTATAGAGACTTACACAAATAAGGCTGCAATTTTAACCTCAACAGTTTGGCTCCCAAGTGCACACTTGCAGTGATTTTGCTTTATTTCTTATATTGCAATTACACAGAGGAGTAAAGATGACCCCAAATTAGTATACATGCCAAAAATTCAAGCAAGACAAAGCAAAACAGCTAAAGTTCCCAACAGTGGGGAGATGCAACCTGAAGAAATGACCTCCAAAAGATAGACAGGGCCCGCAGTGTAGAGATGTGCTTCCCACCTATTTTCAAAATTTTTGACCCAGAACTGTTCCCATCTAAAAAAAAAAAATGCAAGGGAAAAAAATGTAGCAGGAAAGGCCATGCAGTGACCAGCCTGATTTTGGATCCGTCTCATGGGCAGACACCAAACCCTGACAGTAGTACTGATGCCATGTTAGGCTTGCAGACAGGAGACTAGCATGACTGTCCTCTGAGAGGCTCTGCCAGCAACTGACTGAGACAGATGTAGGTACTTACATCCAACCATTGGCTGAGGTCAGGGACCCTTATGGTTGAATTCGGAGAAGGACTGAAGAAGCTGAAGTAGAGGGTGGTCCCATAGAAAGATGACCAGTTTTAACTACCTTTGCATCCTGGGAGCCCAGAAGGCTATGACTTATACTGAGATCTCCTGATAAGATACAACATGAGAAGGAAATCTTTAAAGTCTGTATTTTGTAAAATTTGAGGTACACGCACACACACACACACACACACACACACACACACACACAAACTATGCTTGATAAGGCTATCCTGAAAAATCAGAGTACAAAAATCACATAATTATGTGAATATAAGGATTTTTGAGCCTATAGTTCTGACTGGCAACTTAAGACAAAAGCCATTACTAATTTTTTAGGGACACTAACAGTTAAATATCCCAAAACATTTCCTGTTGTGGCCAAAGCCAATATCTCCATATATCCACTTTGCTAATTTTAGAATTTAACCATAAGCATAAGTGGAAGTAAGAAAATCTTCCTGTGGTTGGAAGTAAGGGTGATTAAATTTATGTGAAATGTTTCTGAGTCTCTATTAGATTATCATAACCACACAGGAGAGACCCGAGGCTTCTAATCACAGGTATTTGTGAAATGCTAGAGGCAGACTTAGTCTGCTTGATGAATGGTCTGAACATGGTTGCCTATGCTGTTTTTTTACCACTATCAATGAGAACAGCTGAAATCAATAATTTAAATATATGCTGGCATCAATTACAAATCTTTTAAAGTGCATGATACATACGTAATTTTTGTTGTGACTAAATATATTTAATATTTGCCATCAAAATAATATTAATGAAAATTTCATGACACTAAATATATGCACATTATCGTTTAATCATCTTTTTTGTCTATAACTGGAATTTTTCATCTCAGAGTACAACACTATACATAGGAATACTTCATCCTTTCCCCTATGAGCCCTGATTGTCACCATTCAAGTGTCCATGAATTTTACATTTTAGGGACCTCACATACATAAAACCATACAATGTATAACCTTCAGTATGGCATGTAAGATGGCAAGGTCTATCTCCTGAATCTTCCATGGATAGTTTGGAATAAAAGAAGAAAACACAGTGTATTCATGAGTATTGCTACTGTGGTGATAAATACGAAATAATAATTAAGATGTGAAAATGAGCATACTTTCATACTTTCAGAATGAGCAAACATTAGGAAGGAGAGGTAATGAGAAAACAAAAGAAAATAGAAAAGGATAATTATAGATAGTAGGAGAGAGAGAGATTGAGAGAGAGAGAGAGTAAGAGAGAGAGAGAGAGAGAGAGAGAGAGAGAGAGAGAGAGAGAGAGAGAATGCGAGAGCAATCAATAGGAAGGACATGGACAATGTATACCCTTCAAGAGTATATCCCCTAGTGCCCTACTCTCATAATCTAGGCTCTAATTCCTAGTTTCCACCACATCTCAATAAGGTCATTAGATTTTAACCATTACTACATTAATCAATGATTAAATCAGAACATTCTAGTTCATCACACAATCTAGCTTTGAGGATAAATGTTTCATAGAAGACATAAGCTTTCAGGAGACAATGTATATCCAAACCAAAGGACCCATAAGATATGCTACATTTACATCCAATGTTTTTCTGGTATCTTAAAAAAGCAAGAACATGCTAATTCCTTAGTTTCATATACTAGAAGGTAATCTCCATATTATCTCATTTTTAGCAACCTGGCTTAAGTGACTTCTCTGTTGTTACTCCTGTGGTCACTGATATAAGAACATATGCAGTGTTATTAGCTTCATTTTATACTTTTCCTAGGGCATGTTCAACCTAATACTCAAAATATTCCTTGTGAAATAAATTTTCCTGTGAATTCATGAAGATTCTTGGTAAAAGAAAACAATGTGCAAGTATAAATGTTCCCCTAAATTTGTATATACTCAGAACATACTTTAAGAAATTAGTTAATGAATGCATTCTTTTTATAGGAGTATATATATTCTGGAAACATACACATTATATGTACAACATATATGTATCAAGCACACACATATGTACTCATATAAGTATGTATGTAAATGTGTAAACATAGGCTTTCAATTTCTAAATCATACTTCAAATGTTAAAACCACAGAAATAACCATATTCCACACAAATATGAAGACAATTTGTCACAAAGAAAAGATGAAGAAAGTAAAGTAGATGTGAAAGTCCAATTGTGAATAAATGACATAGCTCTACACTGGCTCTTCTGCACATAGCTGTACAGTGGCATATCTATACTACTAGTTCTTGGAAGATAATTACTCACCCCAGTTTAAAGATGATCTTTCCAGATTATTAAATTCCCCCAAAATGTTAAAGACTCACCAGCTCAAATATTGTGCATATAAGGCATATTGCTATCCAAAGATACACTTTAATCAGACTGATTTCACTTGAACTACCAAGTACTATCAACAAACCAAAGCTCAAGAGAACCACAAATATTCAAGCATTTACTACACCCACAAGCTTTAAAAAGTTGGAGATGGATATAATTAGCTCTTATTTGGATATAAGAGGTAGAGTCGATGAAGCAAATTATTACAGGTCAGGATCTTGTAAATGGATGAGTAGAAATCACTTGTTCATTTGACCTCAGAATCCATAGTCTTTAATGTCCTTACAATACCTATTGAAGACAAATGAAAAACAGACTAACAAAAATCTACTTTTGATGTACTACAAAAACAAAACCAAAAACCAAAAACCAAAAATAACCCATGATTATAGGAATTATAAATACTGATATAATTGTAGTATTCCCAATTACTTCCAAGATCAGTCATTTTGACTTTCTGAACATAAGCAATGTCTTCATTATTTTTCTGCCAACCATGATGAAATACCTGGCTGAAGAAACTTCAGGGAAAGTGGATTATTTTTGGCTCATACTTCAGAGTATATCAGGAGGGAGGGTGAAAGAATACGTGATGGCTCAAGAGTCTAAAAGAGGTTTGTTCTTTTTAATGCAAGTTGACAGCTTGTTCATATCTTGATCAAACAGGAAGCAGAGAGCTAGACCTCAGGGAGTGATTGCTTTGATCCATTTCAACATGTTATGAAGAATGTACAGTATCTATAGTATTAGACAATAGTCAGGTATTGTATAGTATTGTAGCCTCATGGAAATTTTCATTTTAAAAGAATTAATATATATATCTGCAATGTCTGATTTACTGTTTGGATCAGATTAGTTTCAGAACAGAAGTTTCTCATGTTAGAAATGCAGCATGATCTATTTGCCATCGACTTTGTAACAACCCCAGTGGACCCTAGGAGAGAACAAACATACTCAAACACATTGATATTTTTGTGGAGGAAGATATTATCAAAAAGAGTATAAAAATCAATAGCTTACCTCTAAATCTAAGAAGGGAAGTAATATCAAATTTATATAAAAATCATATATTTTAGTGATTTTATATAAGTGAATTTAGCAGATTAAAGGTACATAATAATAATTATGTATAAAATTATGAAAATAATACATATCAGTGCATTTTAGTTCAGAAAATGTAAATAAAAATAACAAAAGAAAACAGAGAGAAAGACTTCATAGTAGCTTGAATGAGAATGATCCCTATAGGCTCACAGGTTTGAATTTTTGGTCCTCAGTAAAATTGTTTGGGAAAGATTAGGAAGTATGTCACTGTTGGAGATGGTCCACTGGGGTGGACTTTGGGGTTTCAAAACCCCAAGCCTGGCCCCTTGCTTCTCTCCCTGTCTTCATGTTGCTTGAAGATTAGGATGTATAATCTCTGAGATATTGCTCCAGTGCCCTGCCTGTCTGCTTCCTGCTATGATAATCATGGACTAACCCTATGAAACTGTAAGCTAGCCCCCAATCAAATCTGTCTTTTTTTAAATCATAGTTGTAATTGTTATGGTGTCTCTGCATAGCAATGGACTGACTAAGACAGCCTTCTATTTGCTTGCTCTCTTACCTCACCGTGATAGTTTACAATAAGGTCCTGTTGTTTTATCCCATTACTGTCTTACACTTGAAGTTCTCAAGTATCCTTTGGAAACTTATTCTTTAGAAAAAAAAGTTGGGCAAAGTTACTCCTTTAAAGCCAGTGTGAGAGTATATTGAAGGCTATTGGTGTTAGGTATCTTGGAGCACTTATATAGTGAAAGGATTTAAGTCTAGATCAATATGTAGATGATAAGGCATATGTGTTATAACGGAGTCATTTTAGATGGACAGAAAATTCTCAGATTCCATTTGTTTCTATCCTTCCAGCTTGCATGATAAATGGTGTTGATCCTGAGATCACAGATCTAGGTTGTCTTTTCTGGTATCTGTTGAAAGAGAAATGGTTCTTTAGCATTCTTAAGCTGCAGCATGTCCATCTCCTTCTATGGTAACTTAATAGATTATGCAAAGAAATTTGCAATGTGATTTTCGAGAGAAACTGACTAGTTCAAGAACACCAGAAACCTCAGCATGCTTACCACATTAATGATCAGACAGCTTCTATGGTGTATAAAATAAAATAGTGCTTCAAAGTGAGGCACTCTTGTAAGAACGTCTCCCAAACTATATGTCCTAGGGTTTACAAATGCTGAATGAAAACAAAATTTGTTTTTGTTTTTGTTTTGTGGGTTTTTGTTTTGTTTGGTTTGGTTAGATGTTTTGTTTGTTTTACAAGCCAGGTACTGTCCCTAGTCTGGTGAATCTATGTCTGACTACTTAGACCATCAGCCATTCTACTCGATACTTGTTTTTGACTGTAAGCATTAACAAATAGGGAGTCATAAAATATTTAGTCCCAGGAAGCATTCAAGACTGTCAAAAGGGATCTTTTCTGCAGGAACGGCCTTATACTAGGGCTTTTAAAACAGGCTTACCGATTTATGTCAAAAATAGCTACTATTCCTGCCTTCGTACACTTCATTTGACATTATTGTAAAGCTAACAAACTTTGAAATATGTTTGAGGTTATACTTCTTTACTTCCTTTCATAGTGTTTGGGTGTCATGTACTTTACTGAGAGAGGTAGTGAGATTTTAGGGTTGAAATGCTGAAAGGATGTTTTATGATTTAGAAATAGAGGTATCAAATTACTTCCTCTACCCTATACTTCCTAAAGAATTCCTTTCACAGTTGTCAGAATAGATGCCTTTATTAAAATATAATCAGCCACATTAAACATAGCATATCCATAATATCAAAGACCACAGACTCAATAGAAAGTAAAATTTTATCTTCTGATTCCAATATAATTTTGTAGGTTATACTGAGCATACATTTCTATTTAGTGTTTTTCATAGCACTAGTGTTTTACTTTGGAGGTAAAGTGTTAAAATTTTAATAAGTGGTTGATAGCTTTCAGCATTTATCTTAATCACTCCTTAAATAACATTGTGTATTCTTTGAAGTAGTGGAGAATGTTGAACTAGAAGTTGTTAGTAAATCATATCTATTATACAACGTACTGAATTATACTTTAAAATTCCACCAAATTTATATTCACCACCATTACAAATGTTATTAGCAAGATGGCATGGTGTTAGTAGTGGCACTACAATCTTTACTGTCAAGGAAGACCTATTTTGTTGCAGTCGTAAGTGAGTGAGCTAAAGAGAGTCCTGACTTTACTATCTGCCACAGCCTGATACAAGAACTAGCAAGACAAATCATCTGGATTTCCTATAGTTATCTGCACACAAAACTTGAAGGCAAGGATGCTTGGCTTAACGAGTACTAATATCCAACGTTCAAAAAAGATTTGTATTTATTTTCTAGATTTTTTCTTAATATTTATATTGTTCCAAAAATGCTTACATAGATGAAAGCAAGATCTGAAGTTAGAGTTCAGTTAAAGCAGTAATGTGGAAAGGAGGCTAAAATAAAGTATTCCTGGGCAGATTAATTACAGAAACAGTTGCTGAAATTCTCCCTTCAACCACAAATCAAATCTGCTTCAGTGTCTGTAACAGGTAGGTTAAAGGAAATCCACCCACAAGCTTCCTCTGGATTCTCTTTTACTTCAATGGTATCAAAGAATTTTGCTTCTAGTTCAGTTCTTATTTCCTTATGTCATGTGCACAAGGCTGACAGTGTCTTCAGGAGCAATGGGGTCATATTATCTAGTTCTGACAAGAAGCCAAGAGAGTAACATGTTTCAGAGAAACTCACTGGCCTCTCTGACTAACAACGTTTAGGCAGTATTCTACACGTGGATCTGTACTATACTCCTAGGCTCCTAGGAGTTGGCTCCTAGGGATGACCTATTGTCCATTTGTAGGGAGTGAAAAAATAGTTCTTTAAAGCAGAATTCATGACCACAAAATTTATGATAATCTTCTGTAGTGTACATAATGTAAGCATTCTTCCTAATACATAAAAATCTAAGATATCAGCATAAGAATTCTGATGTGAATAAAGGAAACAAAGCAAAAATGGAGAAGATATATATTTTTAGCTAAATGTCTCATATACCCATAGACGTATTAATGCAGAACAAATCATACTTCAGCATAAAGTACAATTAATTATATCCCAAGACTGTAGTTGGGATATTCAATTATAATGAAATGAAAACTAGAGGCAATAGTAGTATTAGACCACCAAGTCGTCTGTCCTAAGCCTGAGGGATCGACCTCAAGTGGTAGACAAGACATCCAAGGGTGTACTTGCAGCACCAATTGATTAAATGGATTTAAAAAGGGGGGATGACGACAGAAAGTTGGTTGGGTAAGGAATTGGGAGGGAATCTGGGAAGAGTAGGGAGATGTCTGAATACGAACAAAACATTGTCTGGAATCATCAAAGGACTAATAAAAGTAGAAAAATAAAATTAAAATGTGGAGTGAATATGATGAAAATATATTTATTCCATTAATGAATAAAGTTAAATTAAAAATATTACACAGAAAATCAAAATTTAAAAAATGCAAACCTTTTTCAGCGATCCTTGCAGACTCCACAGAGATGTTGCTCATGTGACTTGTGCATTGTCTCATTGAACTGTGGTGTTAAAATTTATTTTGGTATAACATTCTGTTTTATCCATAATAATATACATATGAGTTTAGGAGAGAGTGGACAAGTGAGATATTGATAGGCTTTGCAGGTATTCTGAGCTGTAGAATGAATATTGCCTACTGTACTGTGACTTCAGGAAAGATCAGGGTGCTGTATACAATGCTTTTACATAAGCATGAGGTACTTTTCTGGTGCCCAGTAGACACACACACACACACACACACACACACACATACAGTATGAGGGAAGGAGAGAGAGAGAGTTGATAATTCTAATTATAATCAATAAATAATATCTGAGGTTTTGTGAATAGAATAATCCCAGGCACTACCTTCTATAAATGCCATTTAAAAATGCCCAGAACTTTATCTTTCACTGTACTCATTAGATCTTAAATTATCTAACTTAGTATGTTTACTGTCTCAGTATATTTTAAGCTCACAAATAAAAATGCTGCATCTATTTATCAGTATATCCAAATGATTTACATATAGTTATGTTTAATATTTATTGTGTGAACAAAGCTGGGCACTAAACTTATGAATTACTGGTTAAATATACATAAAGTGTTCATGTGACTTGTTGGGAGCTATAAAAAGAAAGGAACATGGCAGAAATGCATATGTGACTCATCTGCAAATATTTGGAAGAAAATAAATAGAATAGAATAACAAAAGACTATTGTTTACAAAGTTAAATTATTCTAACATGGAAGGGTTGTACACAATTGGTTACTGACTAAAAACTCCCCCCAAAACTGCTTTGTTTCAGGAAGACTTAAAAATAAATTAGATTGTTCACACATGAGCAAAGAGAGCTCTGTTGTCAAGTTCATAATCTCTGATAACAAGAGTGTCAAATAGATCTGAGAGAAGCTTTGGCACCGATATGCAACAGAATAGATTCTCCAGGTCTACAGAAGGGCAGAAAAAAGTGTGTGGTTTTCAATAATTAAGCCCACAATGACTTCCATTTGTGATCCATAGCTCATATTTCTCCCTTTTAAAGAATACTGCCTAAAATCATTTCAGATATCCATTTTCTCCTTCTTTTAACCTTTTAGTTCATTTTCCCAGGATGATAATTATCATCCTATCAAAAAACATTGAACAAATCATTACTTAAGCACAGATTACAACTGATTTAAATACACAAAGAGTAATCATACTCTAAAATAGGCGTATGTGAATACAAACAGCAAGTATTTCATTCTGTCATGTATTGTAAATCACTTTATGATGGTGTACTTTTACTCAATTTTCATTTAGAGGGTTCTATCAAGTGTTTGTCACATTACTCAAATAGTCTTGTAGCTATTGCTATCTAAGCCACTGAACTAATTGTCCCACTATTGATTACCTATTGATTTGCTGTCGCTTTTGTTTGTATTATGTCTCCCAGTGGTCCTCAAGGGGAATAAGTAGTATATCATTCAGCTTTGTCTCATCTTCCAGTGCTTTATTTTAGTTCTAAGTGAAGCAAAAATAGTAGCAGTACTACAGACAGCTTCAAGTGTATCATTGGCTTCCTGTCTCAGCATCAGCAAGTCTGACTGTTGGCATTAATTCTCTCTTCCTTTGTTGCTGCTGCTTTAGAAAGAGCTAATGCCATGAATCTCGGCCTGCCCACTGCATTTCTTCCTACTGGTGCGGCATCCACAAGAACCTATTTACTGAACCTACAGAGTGATAATCACAGAGATCTTATGGAATTGTGCTCTTAAGTAGACTAATATTTACATAAAAGGAATGAGCCTTCCTAAGATCATAAACATATCCACCCCACAAATAAAGGGATGTGGCCTTGGGTTCAGAGGCAAATCATCCAAAGTTACAACAGCATGAACAAATGATGGGCAGTGGTTTAAGAGTGTCAAGCAGTGAATCAACTGTCACTGTAAAATGCTACAAGAAAACATGATCTGTTAGTCATCTTGATTTGGATAAGAAGCATTTGAGGCGAACAGTTTGCCTTAATTGAACAAAATTTATTTGTTAGGTAGAAAGTTGTTGAGATGTTCTTGAATAGTGTGTCTATACATTTGATAAACTAAGACTGGAAAACCTGAACTGAATTCAAGAGCAGCACACATAGTTCCTTCATTTATATTGACCTTTCTGGGTGGAAGGAATGGTGGGAATAAATCAGCCCAGGCAGAATCACAATGCTTTATACTACTTATCTACCTCATGGAGTTTTTAGATCCTATAGCAGCAAACATTACATTTCTGTAGCTGGTGAGGTGAAAAGTCAGTGTTCAGACTCAGCGACATGAGAAAAACTAGTTTATCAAATAAGAAAATCCTAATACAGTTGTGCTTCTGGATTCCAAGGAGGACTCATAGTCCTCCGTGCGTGGTAACAAGGCAACTTGATCTCTCCTGAAAGTTTCAAATTCAGAGTAGGCTTGGACTTAGCATTTGGAGTCTATGTTCAAATCAGCATTGACATCTTCTGTGGACCGCTCCCAATGTTGTGGTCCAGCTGATGTATCAACTAATAACTGTTTTTATCACAATTAAAGTCTTGGTCACCCCAGTGCTGCTGAAATTTCTGAAGTTTTATTAAAATATAAGTAATTCTAAGACAAGTCATATTAATCTGAAGAGGACTATAACTCCTCCCAAGACAAGACTCATTTATCCAGTAAGTATGGACTGTGTACCTACTGCTGTTTAGGCACTGTTCTAAATTCTGTGGATGAAATGCTCAATAAGGTAATTATTCTTTCACAGCTTACATTTTATTGAAAGAAGCAATAAACAGATACAAAATGGTAGTTTATAATAAGTACAATTAAAAGTTTTAGAGAAGCAAAAAATTAAATGATATAGTGTTAAGAATGTTGTTTTAGATACTGAAGTTAGTTCTTTTACTACTTGGTAGAATTCTCTTTGGAAATCCATGTGGCCACAGGAGTACTTGATTGAGAGATTTTCGGTTGCTCTGTCTACTTTACTGAGTATAATAGGTCTGTTTAATTTTTTTATTTCATCTTAATTTAACTTTGATCCATCTGTTTCTTTTGTTTTCCAGTTTGGTGGAATACAGATTTTAAATTAGATCCATGTTATTCCATAAATTTAATAGATGACTGTTTTAATGTCTCTCATTCCATTCCTAATTTTATTAATTTTATCTTCTTTCTCTGAATTTTATCTCATTTAACTAAGGGTTTGTCAATCTTGTATATTTATCCTAAGAAGCACCTCTTCATTTTATTGATTCTTCGTATTTTGTGTGTGCATGTGTGTGTATGTGTGTGTGTGTGTGTGTGTGTGTGTGTGTGTGTGCGTGCATGTATGTGTATTCATTTAGATCTGCCTTCATTGTATCCTATAGGTTTGGGTAATTAGTATTTCATTTTTATTCGGTTCTTAAAAGTTTTAAATTTTCTTCTTGATTTCTGTTTTCACCTAGTCATCATTCAATAATGTGTTGTTCATCTTCCAAGAGTTTGTATATATTCTACTGCTTCTATTGTTGGCATTCAGCCTCAATAGGCTGTGCTCAGATATGACTCAGTATTATTTCACTTTTTGTATCTGTTGACTTTCTTTGTCTCCTAACATGTATTCAGTTTTGAAGAACTCATATTATCTGCTGAGAAGAAGACATACCTTTTAGTGCTGGGGTGGATGTTCTGTAGATGTCTGTACATGTCCTGACTTATGATGTTATTTAACTTTAGGGTTTCTCTGTGATGTTTTTATTTTATATTAAATCAATTTGTGACGTGGAGGTATGGAAGTCATCTACTATCACTGATTTATGGCCAATGTGTGATTTTTGTTATAGTTGTGTTTATTTATGAGGTAAATACCCTTGTGTTTGTTATATACATATTTAAAATTATAAAATCTTCTTGATGGAATTTATTTTCTGAGTTTGTAGTGCCCTTCCCTGTTTCTTCTGATTAGCTTGAGCCTGAAGTCTATTTTGCCAGCTAGTCAAACAGCTATCTTTCCTTTTTTGTTGGATACATTTTCTTGGAAAAATTTTTTCCATCTTTTTACACTGAGGTGATGTATGTCCTTGATAGGTGTTTTCTTTTAATGCAATAAAAAAGATCAATCTTGCTCCTCTAATCAAATTGGCTCATCTATTTTTTTTAATTGGGGCAATTGAGACTATTATCATTGAAAGTTATCCATTAGAATAAGCAGTGTGTATTTGTTCCTCTTATTCTGTTGTTGTTGTATGAGGTTTCCCCAGTATTAGAACTGCTCTTCTGGGATTATTAATTCCTTACGTCCTCTTATGTGTAAATTTCTCTACAGAGTGAAGTTTTCATTCTATGGCCTTATGTAGAGTTGGATTGATGGACAGATATTGCTTAAATATATTTTTATCATGGAATGTTTTTTCTCTGCCAATTATAAATAATTAATAGCTGTCTTAGTGTTTATATTGCTATGGAGACACACCATGACCATGGCAACTCTTATAAGTGAAACATTTCATTGGGAGTGGCTTATAGGATTAGAAATTTAGTCAAATATTGTCATGGCAGCATGTAGGCACCCATAGCACTGAAGAAAGAACTGAGAGTTCTGAATCAGGATTGGTGGGCTGCAGAAAGGAAATGACACACACTGGGCCTGACTTGAACATCTGAAACTTCAAAGCCTGCCTACCACCCACAGTGACATGCTTCTTCCAGTAAGGTTACATCTCCAACAAGAACATACTTCTTTTTTTTTTTTTAGAATGGATTTTTTTAATTAGATTTTTTTTTATTTAAAATATCTCCTTTCCCAGGAGAAAGAAAAATGATAAATAAATTCATTGTTTTTCTTTTTCCCCAAAAGAAAAAAGAAAAGTGAAATAAAACAAGAAAAAAAATTAAAAAAACCCAAAACTAAAATAATCCCCTGTTTATCCTTTGTGTATAGGAAGGCCTCTGATATGCTTGAGTTAATTTCATATCCAGCTACTTTGCTGAAGTTGTTTATCAGATTTAGGAGCTCTCTGGTGGAATTTTTGGGGTCACTTAAGTATACTATCATATCATCAGCAAATAGTGATAATTTGACTTCTTCCTTTCCAATTCGTATCCCTTTGATCTCTTTTTGTTGCCTAATTGCTCTGGCTAGAACTTCAAGTATAATATTGAATAGGTAGGATGAGAGTGGGCAGCCTTGTCTAGTCCCTGATGTTAGTGGGATTGCTTCAAGTTTCTCTCCATTTAGTTTGATGTTGGCTACTGGTTTTCTGTATATTGCTTTTACTATGTTCAAATACGATCCTTGAATTCCTGATCTTTCCAAGTCTTTTATTATGAAGGGATTTTGGATTTTGTCAAATGCTTTCTCAGCATCTAGTGAGATGATCATATGGTTTTTGTC
>NW_022196896.1:16749410-16750081 GCF_008632895.1 Mastomys coucha
TTGGGTGAATTTGCTTCTTTTTGTTCTAGCACCTTAAGGTGTGCTGTCAAATTGCTGGTGTATTCTCTCTCCAGTTTCTTTTTGGAGGTACTTGAAGTTATGAGTTTTCCTTTTAGGACTGCTTTCATTGTGTCCAATAAGTTTGGGTATGTTGTGGCTTTATTTTCATTAAACTCTAGAATGTCTTTAATTTCTTTCTTTATTCCTTCCTTGACCAAATTATCCTTGAGTAGAGTGTTGTTAAGCTTCCACGTGTATGTGGGTTTTCTATTGTTTATGTTGTTATTGAGGAGCAGCCTTAGTCCATGGTGATCTGACAGCATACGAGGAATTATTTCTATCTTCTTGTATCTGTTGAGGCCTGATTTGTGACCAATTATATGGTCAATTTTGGAGAATGTACCATGAGGTGCTGAGAAGTAGGTATATCCTTTGTTTTAGGGTAAAAAGTTCTATAGATATCTGTTAAATCCATCTGTTTGATAACTTCTGATAGTCTCACTGTGCCCTTGTTTAGTTTCTCTTTCCATGATCTGTCCATTGCAGAGACTGGGATATTGAAATCTCTCACTACTCTTGTGTTCTGTGTAATGTGTGCTTTGGGCTTTAGTAAAGTTTCTTTTACGAATGTAGGTGCCCTTGCATTTGGAGCATAGAGGTTTAGAATTGAG
>NW_022196896.1:16752518-16753864 GCF_008632895.1 Mastomys coucha
TTGGTTTCTGTTGGTAGGATTCTTGCGTTTGCCTTTCGCCATCTCTTGATTTTTGGTGTTAGATGTTCCTACTTTCTCTGACTAGAGCTTGTCCTGTCCCTGTTGCCCTGCAAGTCCCCTGCGACTCCTGGGGCCTGTTCTTCCTGGCTGGCTTGCTCCTGCCTTAGAAACTCACTGGAGAGAAATTGACAGCTCTCACCTGAGTCTCTGGGTTAAGGCGCTCCCTGGAGGTAGGCCCTCCACTTGCAGGGAAGGGGCAGAGAAGGATACTGATCCACCTCTGTCACTCAGAAGCTGAGAGGATCCTGTCCCTGCCGCCCTGCATCTCCCCTGGGACTCATGGGGCCTATGCCTCCTGGCTGGCTGCTCCTGTCTTAGAAACTCACTGGAAAGAAAATGGCAGCTCTCACCAGAGTCTCTGGCTTAATGCATTCCCTGGAGGTAGTCCCTCTACTTGGAGGGAAGGGGCAGAGAAGGACGCTGATCCTCCTCTGTCACTTGGAAGCTGAGAGGATCCTGTCCCTGTAGCCCTGCAGCTCCTCTGGGACTCGTGGGGCCTTTGTTACCCCTTTTAAGAAGGAATAATGTATCCTCATTTTGGGCTTCCTACATCTTGAGTTTCACATGGTTTGTGGTTTGTACTTTGTATATTCCGATCTTCTAGGCTAATATCCACTTATCAGAGAATGCATATCATGTGTGTTCTTTTGTGATTGGGTTACCTCACTCAGGATGATATTATCCAGGTCCATTCATTTCCCCATGAATTTCATAAATTCATTGTTTTTAATACCTGAGTAGTACTCCATTGTGTAGATGTACCACATTTTCTGTATCCATTCCTCTGTTGATGGACATCTGGGTTGTTTCCAGTTCCTGGCTGTTATAAATAAGGCTGCTATGAACATGGTGGAGCATGTGTCCTTATTACATGTTGGAACATCTTCTGGGTATATGCCCAGGAGTGGTATAGCTGGGTCCTCAGGTAGTACTATGTCCAATTTTCTGAGGAACAGCCAAACTGCTTTACAGAGTGGTTGTACCAGCTTGCAATCCCACCAACAATGAAGGAGTATTCCTCATTCTCCACAACCTTGCCAGCATCTGCTGTCACCTGAATTTTTGATCTTAACCATTCTGACTGGTGTGAGGTAAAATCTCAGGTTTATTTTGATTTGCATTTCCCTGATGACTAAGGATGTTGAACATTTCTTTAGGTGCTTCTCATCCATTCAGAATTCATCAGTTGAGAATTCTTTGTTTAGCTCTGTACCCCACTTTTAATAGGGTTATTTGTTTCTCTGGAGTCTAACTTCTTGAGTTCTTTGTATACCTTGGATATTAGC
>NW_022196896.1:16754830-16756534 GCF_008632895.1 Mastomys coucha
TATCATATCATCAGCAAATAGTGAAAATTTGACTTCTTCCTTTCCAATTTGTATCCCTTTGATCTCCTATTTTTGTCTAATTGCTCTGGCTAGGACTTCAAGTACAATATTGAGTAGGTAGGGAGAGAGTGGGCAGCCTTGTCTAGTCCCTGATTTTAGTGGGATTGCTTCAAGTTTCTCTCCATTTAGTTTGATGTTGGCTATTGGTTTGCAATACACAGGAAACCAGTAGCCAACATCAAACTAAGACCACACTTCTTAATAATGCACACTTAATAACACACTATGAGCCTAAGGGGGGCATTTTTATTCAAACTACCATGTTATATTTACTGATCCTGTGGACTTGTAGTCAAATCATAATATAAATGCATTTAGTCCAACTTCAAAATTTCTGTAAAACTTGTTTCAAAATCCAAAGACTCTTCTGAGAGTCATGCAATCTCTTAAGTGTAATCCTCTGTAAAATCAAAATGAACAAGCAGTTCACATACTTCCAACATATATTAGCATAGGATATATAATGTAGTTCTAATAGGGAGCTTAGTGTGGGAATATCTGACCAAAGTAAGACCAAAACACCCACTGAGCAAACTCCAAACTCTGCATCTCCATGTCTGATGTCAAAATGTTCTTCAAATCTCCAACTCCTTTAATCTTTGTTGACTGAAACACATACTTCTTTCACTTGGGCTGGTTCCCCTCCCTATTTGCAAGTTTCAACAGCAAAAAATCACAGGGTTCTGATATCCCCAATATCATGGGGTCTCCATAGCAATCCAGGCTTCAACTTCACACACAGCTTCACACAATGGCCTCTATCAGCCTCCATACAAGTATACCCCAGACATATACCTGGACTCAAAGATTTTCTTTAGCTGTATAGTGAGATTCCATAACCACTTTCTTCTATCCCCATTATTGAAGCCAAAACCACTTAGCTAAAGTCTCTAATGTTGGCTGCTTGTTGGGAGTAGAATAGGGCCCTGTTATTCATTTACACCTTCACCAGCTTTCTGGTTTTAATAATTTTCTTTACATCCTAAGCTTGGCTGTACTGGAATGTGCTCTGTCAATCAGGCTGCCCTTGATTTTTCTTTAAATATACATAATGAAATTTGGTAAAAAATTCATTTTTTATTTAAAATAGGAAAACTAAAGAACATTAGAAAAAGAAAGATGATCTTCAGTAGATATGAGGTCTATTTTAAAAGAAGGGAGAAGAGATGCAGGTATAAAATAGTTGGATGATAAGAACATGTGGAAATTTTATTCTCATGCTTCCATTTTTCTTCATTAATTAAGAAGCAATGCTGTCAACTTAAAGTATAACAGAGAGCTAGTTAGAATAAATTTTGAGATTGAAACATGATTTACAGTTTCTGTGCTGTGCAAAGTCAAATAATACAGGGGTCAAGTTTTAGAATTTAGAACACAGATGGTTTTCATTGGCATTAGCAATACGTAGCATGTGGTTGCTATCTTACTTTTGAGTTAATTATTTGTTGACAGACACTGAGATTTTACATTCATTTACAAGTTAAATCTTAGAATGTCAGTACTTTAGGACAAATTCTTGTGGCCTACTGATCATATCATTGAAATATTAATCCTCTTCACATTATATTAAACATTTTCTAGCCGGGCGGTGGTGGCGCACGCCTTTAATCCCAGTACTTGGGAGGCAGAGACAGGCGGATTTCT
>NW_022196896.1:16756658-16774357 GCF_008632895.1 Mastomys coucha
AAAAAAAAAAAAAAAAAAAAAAAAAAAAACATTTTCTAAAATACTCAATTTCCTCTCTTTTGATGCAGTTACTATTTATAAATGATGAGAAATTATAGACTGGCATCATAGGGCATCCTTGTCCAGAGGAGATACATATTTAATATGTATTGAGTATATATAATTTATACTTAATATATTACAAGAAAGAATGAATATCAGTGTACGATTACTCAATAATCAAGAGTCTGTTTTGTTTAAAGTTTAAGTTTCTAGCTTCTGGTTTCTAAGAAATAGTGGAATCATGTAGAAACCAACTGTCTGGCACTGCAGAGGAACTGGCTACTTTGCAGGCCAAATGCCTCCATCCTCATGCTTTGGTGGATATGTGTGCAAACATGATGTATAGCATTCTCCCTTAGAATAAGTGACTTGCTTGCATGGTACTTAGTACCTACAAATCTAACTGCTTTATCCTATCCATGTGTTCTCAAAATCTTCCATAATTGTGCAGGTCCAAGCTTTATGCAAATTCTGATATTAACCTATTTATATCTGACATCAATAGGAGGGAAAACCCTTGGTTCCATGGAGGCTCTATGCCACAGCACAGGGGGATGTTAGTGCAGTGAGGCAGGAATGAGTGGGTGGTCGGGGGAATACCCTAATAGAAACAGGGGGAGGTAGAGGGATGGGATAGGGGATTTGCCGAAGGGAAACTGGGAAGTGGGATACATATGAAATGTTGAAATGTAAATAAATAAAATAACCAATAATAAAAGACCTGCATTACCTTTCTGCCCCTTATTTTAGAATCTGAGCTCCTTAAAGTGAGGCCTAGTATTTTAATTATTTTTTATTTTAATTTGTCCCCCCCCCATGTGTGTTTGTTTTGTCTGTCTTTTGGTGTGTGTGTGTGTATGTGTGTTCACACACACACCCATGTGTGTATGTATGTGCATGCAAGAGTGTGTATGGAAGCCATAAATGAGCATCAACAGATCCTCTAGGCGTGGAGCTGTGCGCTGTTATGAGCTGCCTAATTATATGTGCTGAGAATCCAACCCTTATCTTTTAGAAGTGTTATATGAGCTCTTTACTGCTCAGACACCTCTGTAACTCATGGCCAGCATTTTAATTCATTTTGGCAATGCAATTGAATTAATATTATGTCTGTATTGATAGGAACAACAAAAATATGTAATGGATGAGTTAATTATAATCTATTATAATTAATTAATGAGAGCGGTAAACTTATGATGTATTTTAGGTACAGAGCCATTTTTTCCTGACAAATAATATAGATATTTCCTAAGGAGTTGAAAGCCAAAAGTACAATATCTTGTAATGCAGAGGCATTTAGATGATATGCAAATTCTCTACAGTATTCTACATTATAGAACATTGGGGTTTTCTGATTCCTGTCACAGAAACACACAGGCATTCTAAAGTGGACGAAGGGACTGTCAAACACTGATTTGTTATGAAAACTTATAATATTGTATTTGGTTTTTATGGTATCTGAATTCATGTCAAAAGTTATACTAACTCCTTGTGAATGTATTTATTATTCTCTTTGCCTTTGAAGCTCTGGCTTTGTCCTTGAGAACTCTATTTTATATGCAAATTCCATTTCTTTGTATGGAATTTGATGTATATTACTAATTAAATATTGTATATATACTTGAACAGAAATAGAATATTATGATAAAAATTAATGAAATAAATAAAGTGTAGAATTTAATTATGAAGTACCAATTTGTTACTTTCTTATTTTGAATACTGTAGCATAATAATGTATGATGTTATAAATAAAGACAGTTTAGGTTACAGTACATGGGTACTCTTTGTTCTATGTTTTTTATCAAATATATATATATGTGTGTGTGTGTGTGTGTGTGTGTGTGTGTGTGTATGTGTGTCACCAAATTAAGTTTATTAAAAAGTAAATGGAATTTGGTTCAGTGTTTAGAAAGTATTATATGTCCAAGTTCAATCTGTTTACAAATCTCCAAAAACAATTGCACTCTTAAAATAATAATTATTATTAATTATAATAACAATTACTGTTAACATTAGTGTTATTGCTTGTGTATGTGTATGCATGATAGGCTATAAGCACATGCTGCAGTTCACATGTGAAGATCAAATTAAAACTTTGGATTTGTTCCTGCCCTTTTACCTTTTTCTGGGCTTTAAGATTGAACTTAGATTTCCAAGCTTGTGTTGTAACTGCCCTTAAGCTCTTAGGAATCTCCTCAGTTCTGTAATTACTTTTAATAAAAGCGTTTTTAATCACAAATCTAAGCAAGCCTATTATTCAATTCATAGAGAAATAAAGCAAAAAAATTATTAATTGCACTAGATATAAGTTATTATTTTCTTTTTAAAAATCTTAGTCCAATGGTTGGCTGTGAGTATCCACTTCTGTATTAGTCAGGCACTCAGTATTAGTATTAGTAATACTAATTACTAATGACTGTATTAGTCAGAGCTTCTCAGGAGACAGCTATGTCAGGCTCCTTTCAGCAAGTACTTCTTGGCATCCACAATAGTGTCTGGGTTTGGTAACAGTATATGGGATGAATCCCCAGGTAGAGCAGTCTCTGGATGGTCTTTCCTTCAGTCTCTGCTCTATAATTTGCCTTGATATACGCTCCCTTGAGTATTCTTTTCCCCTTTCCAAGAAGGACTGAAGCACCCACTCTTTGATCATCTTTCTTCTTGAGCTTCATGTGGTCTGTGAGTTGTATCTTGGGAATTCTGAGCTTCTGGGCTAATATCCATTTATCATTGAGTGAGTACCATGAATGCTCTTTTGTGATTGGGTTACCTCAGTCAAGATGATTCTTTCTAGTTCCATCCTTTTGCCTCAGAATTTCATGAAGTCATTGTTTTTAATAGCTGAGTAGTACTCCATTGTGTAAATGTACCATGTTTTCTGCATCCATTACTCTGTTAAAGGACATCTGGGTGGTTTCCAGCTTCTGGCTATTATAAATAAGGCTGCTAGGAACATAGTGGAACATGTGTCTTTGTTATATGTTGGAGCATCTTCTGGGTATATGCCCAGGAGTGGTGTAGCTAGGTCCTCAGGTAGAACTATTTTTAATTTTCTGAGGAATCATCAGACTGATTTCCAGAGTGGTTGTGCCAGATTGCAATCCAACAATGGAGGAGTGTTCCTCTTTCTCCACATCCTCCCCAGTATCTGCTATCACCTGAGTTTTTGATCTTAGCCATTCTGAGTGATGTGAGGTAGAATCTTAGGGTTGTTTTGATTTGCATTTCCCAGATGACTAAGGATGTAGAACAGATAAATTGTTCTCAGCCATTAGCTATTCCTCAGTTAAGAATTCTTTGTTAAGCTCTGTACCCTAATTTTAATAGGGTTTTATGATTCACTGGAGTCTAACGTCTTGAGTTCTTTGTATATATTGTATATTAGCCCTCTATCAGATGGAGGATTGGTAAAGATCTTTTCTCAATCTGTTGGTTGCCATTTTGGCCTATTTATAGTGTCCTTTGCCTTATAGAAGCTTTGCAATTTTATGAGGTCCCATTTGTCTATTGTTGATCTTAGAGCATATGACATTGATGTTCTGTTCTGGAAATTTTCTCCTGTACCCTTGTGTTCGAGGCTCTTCCCCACTTTCTTTTCTTGTTTTATGTGGAGGTTCTTGATCTACTTGGACTTGAGCTTTGTATATGATGACTGCCAGTTGAACCAGCACCACTTGTTGAAAATGCTGTCTTTTTTCCATTGGATGGTTTTAGCTCCTTTGTCAAAGATCAAGTGGCCATAGGTTTGTGGGTTCATTTCTCAGTCTTCAATTCTATTCCATTGATCTTCCTGCCTATCTCTGTACCAATACCCTACAGATTTTATCACTATTGCTCTATAATACAACTTGAGGTCTAGGATGGTGATTCCCCCAGAATTTCTTTTATTGTTGAGAATACTTTTCACTATCCTGTGTTCCTGGTTATTCTAAATGAATTTAAAAATTGCTCTTTCTAACTACGAATAATTGAATTGGAATTTTGATGGGTATTGCATTGAATCTGTAGCTTGCTTTCAATAAGATCGTCATTTTTAGTATATTAATCCTGCCAATCCATAAACATGGCAGACTTTTCAATCTTCTGAGATCTTTGATTTCTTTCTTCAGAGACTTTAAGTTCTTATCATACAGATCTTTCATTTGCTTGGTTAGAGTCACACTAAGGTATTTCACATTATTTGTGGCTATTGTGAAGGGTGTTGTTTCCCTAATTTCTTTCTTGGCCTGTTCATCCTAGTAATTGGCAGATGTAGACTCTGGATAAACTTTCTAACAGTAATAGTGTTCACCAGAATTGGTTTGTCGGCCTTCAGCTTATTTCTTCCCTCATTGCTAGCTCTTAGAATAGTATCAACTCATTCTCAGTAACAGGGCCCTTATTCTAGAACTTATTAAAGATTTATTGGATTTCTGCATTACTGGTCATAATGAATTTTAGTCTTACTTAGCATAATATTCTGTTAGTTTTTCCACCTTCCCTACACACTTCACCTTGGTGTGAGCATGGATCATGAGCCAGGTTATTTTCTAAGTTATGCTAATGATCCCCTCTGAAGCATCCTATCTCTGAAATGAGAACCTTTCCTAACCCATGTTAATAGCTGCAGCTTGTGCTGTGCCTCTGATTTTTGTTGACTCAGCAAATACCTTGGGCAGATAGTCTAATTATGAATAATAATGATAATAATAGACAACATATAGTGAACACTTATTTAGCCTAATATAGCTAGAGTTTTTTATTCTTTAAAATAGTTCACAAACTTTTATTTTCTTTTATTTTTCATTAGATATTTTCTTTATTTACATTTCAAATGTTATCCCCTTTCCTGATAAACCATTTTCACTGTACTTTTGGAACAAAAAGCTTAGGAAAGTTAAATTAATTAGCCAGTCTCACAGGAGTTAAGCAGTGCAGTAGAGTATGAACCTAGTGGTCCCAACTTGAACCTGGGTTATCAACTTTAACCTCAATTCACTAGCTTGTTCTGTCTGACTGTCCGTAGGTGGGAAAGACACACAAAAATGATTGCTTCCACTTTGATATTCCTCCACTACAGTTGTCTTTCTTTTATTCATGGATATGAATCCAAAGTTTATATAGCTATAGAAAGTGCACAATTCCATTTTTTCTAACTGTAGATATTATAAACTCAGCATATGGTATCCATCAGCCCTTCAGTTTAGAACTCAGGAAAGCAGTTTGTGGCTTTTCATTTTCATATGGAAAGCACAATTCTTAATACTTTTGTACTTTATTGCCATTGCTAAGTATAAAAAGGGGGAGAAGTACTTAAAACAGGCACTGTGCTGTCAAATAGTGGATCTGTTAACTTGGATTGGTCTCCAGAGATCAGTGAGTAAAGGCAGCATACAGCTGGGCAGTGGTTGCACACACAGAAGCAGAGGCAGGCGGATTTCTGGGTTCGAGGCCAGCCTGGTCTACAGAGTGAGTTCCAGGACAGCCAAGACTATACAGAGAAACCCTGTCTTGGAAAACAAAACAAAACAAAACAAAGCAAAAAACCCAAAAAAGGCAGCATACAACATGAGCACACTGTACAAATGTTTATCATGTCATGATTGGAACAGAGTGGAGATTATAAAATTTCATCATGCTACTTAAAAAGTATACAATTTAAAAATGTGTGTAATTAGCCTGCTTTGCCCTGCAAACATTTAACACATGATAGGTACATTCTGGCCATAAGCTAGCAAATCAAATAAACTTTGTTCAAATAACTACAAAATATTGCATACTCAGAGTTATGATAAGCTCCACCAAAAATGTCTGCCATATACCAAATATCCAAACAACAGGCTATTCCTACCTATTCTGAAAGATCAGGAAAAAAAATTGATTTGCTTGTCAGCCCAATTGGGTACCTCAGTACTTATTATCTGACTTACATAACTTTCTCATCAGGTTCAACCACAGTGATTTCTTTAGCAGAGAATCATCTCTGAGGATGTCAGGCTCTAGAATGCTTTACAAGTGTAAAATCAATGCAATTACTTCTTTACTACTAAAGGTCTTACTGAGTACATTTATGAAATATTTCATGCTACCATTACCTTATGAGACTTCTGCTATGCTATAATCCTGAACAAACTTGTTTTATTGATTGCGTACCTACTGACAGTAGCAATATTGGCCCACACATGATTGCAGTGGGCTGTAGCTTTAATATATTGAAGGTACTACTGAAAGTAATTTACTGTCATCCATAGAAGGTAATTTCAAACACTGTAGTAGTTAGAGCTGCAAATTTGGAAATTTAGGCTTGCATACAGATGAATTATCTAGTCTTTTTAGAGTTAACTTGATGAAATAAAGAACAAGAAATACCAAGATTCAGAGAGGTACTCTAAATCTGATATGAAACTCAAGTTTGCTAGGTGGGAAACATTTAAAAGGAATATGGGATGGGTATATTTTCCTCAGCTTTTAGCAAAATCACTGACCAAGCCTGTATTACAGTTTGTTGATGAGTTGATACAATTTATTGTCTAATTGCAATCTATATCTTTTCATTAAAGCATTAGAAAATCCAACATATAAACTGAAGCTAGAGAAGAGGGGAGATAAACACTACAATGTTACTTTCATCCCCATAATGATAATACTAAGAAATTTAGGGAGTGAATCATTCAATATTTTAATTAATTTTTGAAAATCAAACAGAAAAGCTACTGTTCCCCAAAAAAGTCACTTTATATTCATGGCTTTCTTCGGGTTATGGGCTTTAAAAATGGTTTAAATTCTATAGTGATATGCAGTTCTTGTTGACTTATTTTAACTGCTTGATAGTATTGATAGAATTACGCTAAATGAATAAATGACATGGTATGAAAATGAACAATTGGTTGTTTAATGTCTGGGTTTACTAGAAAGTTCAGCCACTCGGTGAAGCCTCATACCTCTGTCCTGGGCTCATCTTATTCCCCAATAGATATCCATAAAATTAGGATAAAAGCAAACTCTAAGAAGCTGTGTGATAGGATTCTAGCTTTATTAACCTTTAAAACTAAAAAATGTTCTTCATGGTTGAACTGTCATTCAGTATTTACTCCTCAACATACATAGAAAACTTCACAGCACCTTCAGCAGAGTAGGTGGTGAGACCCGACTGGGTAAGAGATAGGTGTGCAATCTAACAACACATATAAAACTTTGTTTCTTCTAACAAATTACCTGTATCAAGCAGGAATATATTAATATCTCTTCCTCCATGGTGATGATTGCATAGACTTTCATTCTCCAGTAAGTGTCAACCTACATTGGAAATGTTTCATAAGCTCTATTTGTAATTTTCTGTTCCTGTTTTTAGGTGGAAAATCTTGTATGTAGTATAAAATATTAGAGGTATCCATTAGATAACTTTTATGCACATATTTGGATTTCTTTTGAAGAAAAAGTTCTGTATGAATTAGAAAATTCACCACAAAAAGAAGAAAAGCACTTTTTCTTTAAATCAACAGATTCACGTGTAAGGGGTACTTTCTACCCCTGACTCACTGAGGTCAATGGTACAGAGTGTTCAAGTAGATGACTCATATGAAATAGGACAAGGCAGCCCAGCCTATATCCTGTAGTGTTTTGACACAGATGGACAAAAGATTCAATCCTTGTTTGAGAATGAAAATACAGGGTTTTTAATGCTTTACATCAATTCAAAATGGAAGTGGGGATAAGCTACACAAAGTTTCAGGACAGGAAGGCAATGCCCTTTTCTGAAACAGTAATACGGGAATCAACAACACACCTGAGTGGGAGTCATGGACAAGATGCTCTGTCCTCCTTTTCTCAAAAGTAGAAATAGCATTAGCATAGTGACAGTTATAAGAGCAGTCAATGAAGTAACATAAGACAGTGTCCGGCATGAGCTTCTCAACCTGGTGTCAATCATTCCTAGCAATGAGCAGCAAGCATCCAACTCTCCATGACCACTGATAACAAGTAGAGAAAGACACTTCAGAACCCAAGTGTAATCACTGCTGGGTAAGCGGTTCCAACACAACTGTTATCGATGCCTGTCGCTGCCATTCACAGTCCTGTACTTTAAAACATTTATGCCAGTATAGGCTTGCAGTGGAGAGTTCTGACATCAAATAAGCATTCAAAGCAAAACTCCCTGGATGGTTGCTACCCCTGCTCGCTGCTGCTTTCTGACTGCCCTTTTATTCAAATTAAATACCACTTACTCATTCAAAAACCGAGCCTTCTGTTGCTCTGCCTTCAGCTGTCAGAGTAGTTAACTAGCTCTTGGCAGGCCTTAGATTCTGAAGGGCTTGGGAGGACGACTTGTAATTTGTACTGAAGTGCAGCAAGTTGCTTCGGAATGGCTAAGAATCTATTGTTTGGCCTTTGTCAGTTTCTACACCATCCAGGTTTTCATTCATCTGTCAGTAATAGAAAATCTTATTTGTTGCACATTCTTAAGTTAGATCCATCATCATTTTTATCCTGAACAAAGGAGGACTATAAAAAACCAAAGAAAAACATAAAAAGGAAAATGGATCTTATTGAAGCAAAAAGCCCCATAAAATCTGAAAAGGCCTTCTCTGTGGAAGACCTAAACCATAAAATTGATTCTTACTGCTACATTACTTTTAAAGGGGTCGAAATGAGAGATTTTGAAAGAGTCTTTCCTATTTGTCTTCGCCAAAAAAACAAAGTCGGATCTTCTTAGACTGTAGCTCAGAATCCTCAGGGGTTTTGACTTCACCCTCTCTGACCATTATTCCTACCATTAACCTGTATACACATTATTGCTAATCTTTGAACAACATGACCCCTCCTTTAGGAGCAACATAATCTTAACATTCCTCTTCAGCCATCCTCATACCAACATAATCTTAGCATTCCTCTTCAGCCATCCTCATACCCTAGTACTATTTCTCCTTGTTAGGCACAAGTTCAGCAAATAAAAATTACAAGGTGCTAAGGGAAATTCACATTTCAAATAAATAAGCTATTTTATTTTAAATATGTTCCTCATGCTCAAGTGAATTCCAAAGGCCACATGTAAAAGGCTTAGATGTATTTTGTAATATTCTTAGGACATGGTGAAGCCTTTAGGATGTGGGTCTTCTAGGAAGTCTTCAGGTCATAAGGGGCATGTGAGTGAGAAGGACTATAAGTGTAGTTTCCTTATTTTCTTTTTGCTTCCTGGCTATAGTGAGGTAAAAGGCTTTTTGATCCATTGTGGACTCTACCATCATATGCTTCATGCTAGCTACCTCCAAAGTACCAAGGTTAACTGCACATGAACAGAAATGTGCAGATTATTTTTCTATCAGTTGGTTATCTCAGAGATTTATTAGTCACAGAAGCAGTCACATCATGTAATATCAGAAATGTACCTTTACAAACACAAAATGTTTCATGTGTGTGTGTGTGTGTGTGCATACAGGTAAATATATATACATACATCGTCATACATATATATGACTAAACTTTTTTTATAATAGTATAGAATAGAGTTTATTTAGGACATGGGAAGGGGAGTTAAGAGGGTAGCAGAGTCAGAGAAAGGGAGAACGAAGGAGAGAGTTAGAAGTAGGGGCCAGCTATGACCACGTGGAGAATGGGGAGGAGGGAATGGGGAGAGAGGGAGAGCAAGGGGGTAAAGGGGGTAAGAGGCGAGGTGGAGAAGCAGGAGTAAGAGCATGACTAAACTTTTAAAAAAACACAAGCTTAGTCCATGAATGTTTGATCTGGCAGCCCTACTTATTCTTTTTTTTTTTTTAATTCATCATTCCTGTCATTTACATCTCAAATAATATCCTCCTTTCCAGTTACCTCTCTACAACTCCCCTATCCCGTCTGCCCTCTTAACCCCTCCTCTTTGCCTCTATGAGTGTGCTCTTTCACCCACCCAGCCATGCTGCCCCACCACTCCACCATCCCCCTACATTGGGGCATCAAACTTCCACATGACCAAGAGCCTCCTCTCTCACTTATGTCAGATAAGGCCATCCTCTGCTATATATGTATCTGAAGCTAAGGACCCCTCCCTTTCTTATTGATCTAGTCCCTAGGATGCTCATAACCCTACTTCTTTATTCAGATTCATTGTTTCTTCATTTTTATTGTCACCTAACATGTGACTATTGTCACTCTATTTCCCATTTGAAACAACTAAAATGTTTTCAAGGTTCTTCCCAGGAGGAAAGAGAGCAAGGATATCTTTATCATTGTGTTGAAAAGTATGACACCAGGCAGCTCTACAAACATAAAAGCATAAACCCTTCTTAAAGGCACCAATGACTTATAAGCACAATTTTAAACAGTACTAAATTAAGGAGGACAAGCTGATAGGAGGCCTATTCTTGAGGCTGTGCTCAGGTGACTCAGAAAGCAGTCTTTGTAGTATGTCGATTTGAATCCTTTCTCCTGGCAGCTATCATTCACACAGTGATGGCTGAGAACTGCACTGGAAGGGAAGACCTCAAGAACTGGTAGCCAGAAAATGTCAAATATCCACTACCTAACGGATAACAATATGGCATCATTGAAGTAATGGGGAGGACACTGCGTATGAAATATTTCAAGGTATGTATGAAAACATAATCAAGATAGAGTATTATGGGTTCACAATGTCTATTAAAGTCTTATAGCAATGAGCATAAAATAAAGTCATAACTAAAAAGTTAGGAATATCATGTTAGCTAATATTTTCTTCAGCCTCAGATAAAAAATACAATATAAAGAAATGAAGCACAGTTATGAAGAACAAAAAGGACTAAAAAGGAAAGAAGAGTTTGCCTTAGTTTTCCTGATTCTGTGATTAAAGCAAAATGGACAAAAGCATATCATAAGAGAACTTGTTTATTTTGGCTCACAGTCTAAGTGTGTATTCCTTCATGAAAGGAGGGGAGTTGAAACACCTGCATCCATTGTGTTTCAATCTGAAGACAAAAGCAATAGATGCCAGTGATTTGCTGGCTTTTGTCTTTTTATTCAGTCCAGAATCCCAACCCATATATAATAATGCCACACATAATTAATAATTAAACTTTTTTCCTACATAATCTAGATAATTCTTCATAGGTTTGTTTGAAGCTTTGTGTCCTATGTGATTCTAGATCATGTCAAGTTGATGATAAATAACAACTATCACATAAAATATATCTCAGTAGAACACTTTATGATAAATTACTTTCCTTTAAAAAATGATTGGGTGTCTCAGTCAGGGTTTCTATTACTTAACAAAACATCACGACCAAGAAGCAAGTTGGGGAGGAAAGGGTTTATTCAGCTTACTTCCACATGGCTGTTCATTACCAAAGGAAGTCAGGGCTGGAACTCAAGCAGGTCAGGAAGCAGGAGCTGATGCAGAGGTCATAGAGGGGTGCTGCTTACTGGCTTGCTTCCCCTGGCTTACAGGTTCAGAGCTCACTCCATTATCATCAAGGCAAGAACATGGAAGCATCCAGGCAGGCATGGTGCAGGAGAAACTGAGAATCCTACATCTTCATCTGAAGGATGCTAGTAGAATACTCACATCCAGGAGTTAGGACGAAGGTGGGCTTTAATCCATGCCCACAGTGACACACCTACTTCAACAAGGACATATTTCCTAATAGTGCCACTCCCTAGCCCAATCATATACAAACCATCACAGTGGGAGAGGCATTAATTTCAGGCTATATGGGCTGTCATCCCTGTTCTCTCTTGGCTTCTAGAAGTCTGCAGAAATGGTGCCATCCACAGTTAAATTGAGCCTTCCCATTTCTTGGGCCACCCTCCTAGACTGACTAGAAAAGAAGAAAGCATATTACCACTGGGCACTTAGATAGGCAAATATATAAGTAGTTCTTATAGGTGATTTTAAGGCACACTAACATTTGATAACTACCACAGAAATCTTGGGGTCCTTTTATCCAACTTGTTTTACCTCACCTCTTTATTAGATCTTGGAAGAAAATTAGAATCTCATTATTCAAAGGAAAGAAAGAAATCCATTGAAATTAACCCTGTACCTGGAACTTCTGTCAACTCCAGAGGCACATGTGGACAATTTACTTCCTTCTCATTATAAGAGCCCTCATGGACAGTGTCATTCCAGATAGAAAATAATTGCTAAGGAATATGCATAAGATTTTTGGTTAATTTTGTGATTATATTCATTTACCATATTCCCACCTTCCTTTTCCTCCCTCCAAATCCTCTTCTATAGCGCCTATACTCTCCTTTAAATTTGTAGCTTCTTATCTAATTAATACAAAGCAAAGAAAGTAATGGGTAAGAAAAGTACATCAACCTGTGAAGCAAACTGGCTGTCTGTTCCTGAGAACTCCAGAAAATTGCTCCACTATAGGGAGCTCAGTGTCTTCAGAAAGAATTTCCTTCCTGAGATGATAATGAGGAAAAATTGAACAAGATGTGTAACTTATCTGGAAAAATGCAATATGCTATTTGTTCTTTTTAATAATCTATTATTTAATTAATTCTTTGATAATTTCATAAAATGTAATTTTATCGTTCACCCCTATTCCTCCCCTATGTCAGCTACTCTCATCATTACACTTTACAGGAAGGAATTTTGGGTTAGAATTGTGTGAAGAATAATTTGGAATGTTCTGTTGCTCTGTTCTATCATCAAGTAGGAGAGTTTTGCAACTAGGACATTTGTTTTGAGAGAATATTGTCAATGGGAAATGGATGTATGAATGCATCTTGGAAAGTGGCACAATAGTGAATTGTTCATAGCAAATAAAACTTAGAAAAGCAGAGTCTGTATATTTTTCAAACTATTGTCAGAAAAGCAAAGGTCACAAATATGCATTGTTTGCTGTTCAGGAATGTTATGAGCTCACACATGCTATGCATTCACTAATGTCTGTTTCTTTTCATAATTCATAGCACTGTGTTCTTCCCATATACAACCACTACAGGGGATTTATTATCATTTTCTATCTTTCTGTCCCTGACTTTTGTTTCAGAAATAATGTGTTGCTTTCCTTTGTCAATATAAAAGAGTTACAGGAATTTTAAAGTGGATTGCTACTCTAAGACAGAGAAATGAGTACCAAGGGAGAATGCTGTGACTCTGATGGAAAGAGATGTGGTTTGACTACAAATGTTGATGCAGCTTTGATGCGGGAAATATAGGAAAGGTACCAGAGTGGTCTAGTCAAAATTATACGTCTCCAGGGCAGAGGAAAATATCAATGCAGGAAATGTTCCTGCAGAGAGAAGCAGAGGTAGCTGGTGTGGGTAATGTTAGAGCATCAGTCATAAAGGGGACAGATCATGGAGTTGATCAGATGAGGGTGCAGGATCCTTGTCATGGCTGTAGCAAGGGTGAGGATAGCCTTAGATTGACATACTAACTTCCACACATGTATGCAGGTTTGTGCATGCACACACACACACACACACACACACACACACACACACACACACACACACACATACACACCTCTATTTTATGGCATCTTTTCCCAAGGACAGAGCATGCTTTTTCTATATGGAGTGAGAAATAATAACCTGGTGATTGGGACAAATGTGCAGCTCTGGACTTGTCTTCTGGGACTAGGACTGCAGAGGATGCTCATTCATTGAATAGGGATTCTCAAAGGCCACTACTGCTCACTTGTTACTGATAGAGCCCAAGAAATAATTCCCTCACAAGATGGGTTATTTTGGATCTGTCTTTTATGGCTCTCTCCTTTATACTTGCTCATATTATGCCTTTTTTATTGACAAATATAGTATTTCTAGATAAGAGTGCTTGCTTTATTTTATGAAGGAAGGTTCAGGGAATCATTTATTTCAGAACCTAAAAAGTAACATAGGAAAGAAAATGGAAAACAGAAGCTGGCAGAAATAGAAGCAATTGTGTTACCAACAAAATCAAATCAACAAAGCAATTGTGCATGTGAGCACAGCTCAGAGATTGAGAAAAAAATATGACATGCTAGGATCAGGGCTGAGAAGCAAAGCCTAGAAAACTAAATAACTAACTAATTAACCATATGTTATATATATATATATATATATATATATATATATATATATATATATCGGCCTGAAGTGTGTGAATTGTGAATTGTTAAGGCCACAATAGAGGAATCTCCCCTAAAATAATTGCTAACATACCCAGTAATATATTTTCGCAGACCCCAAAATATAGAAATTGATAGATATGATTAAAAGTAATGTCCTATATTTTGTTGCTGGGTGTTACATAATAAGAGAAAAGAGGGAAATAACCAAGCTTTGTGACCAGCCTGTATGATACTGAAGATGTTTAAGAAATTAAAAACAGAAGTTGTTCTGTAGGGAGAATAGCAGAATTTATAAAACAGCTCAAAACTAGCCATACGCTATAAACTTTGGGTGAAAGCAGAAAAGCCTGTGTGACAAGTTATGGCAAGATCAGAAGACAAAGTTAGTGCTAGGAGAAAAACATTTCAAACACAAGATTGAAAACATATTGAAATGTTGGGAAAGAAAGCCCATATTTCACTTCTTTTAGCAAGTGAATTAAGGGTGTGGAGATTATTGAGTCAGTTCCTGGAAAGATTGAAAGAGCAAAGCCTGTTGGTAAATATAACCAGTGAAGAAAATTGTGTAAATAAAAGACATCAAGAGTATAAAAACACTGGTGTTTTGGTGTGTGGTTTTATATTACCACCACCACTGCAATGATAAATTCGGAGGGATATAACATACAAGGAAATTTTTGACATATTTGCTATTTTCTCAAAATGGGCGGCTACTTTATATATGATAGGGTTTCCCGTTGCAATGAACCCTATTTTATTCAAATGCCTTTGTTATCTTCAAATCATCTCTAAGCATTTTAATGACTAATATTAGTGATATATAAGTAAATGCTACATGAAACTCTTTGGGGAATAGTGACAGCCAACCACTAACCAAAGAGCATGCACTGGCTGTACCTAGATCCTCTACATACTGGTGACAGAAGTGTAGTTTGGTTTTCAGGTGGGTGCCCTAACAATTGGAGCTCAGGTTGTCTCTGATTCTGTTGCCTACCATTAGATTCCTTTCCCCTACCTTGACTGCCTAGCAGTTGGACCTCAGCAGGAGAGGATGTGTCTTATCCTGCTTGGCAGGTTGTACTCAGGGGCCAGCTTCCTCTTCTGGAGAAGAGGAGGAAATGGGGGAAGGGACTTGTAGAGGTGGGAGTAGAAGGAAAGAAAGGAAGGGCTTCCATCAGGATTCAAAGTGAATGAAAATATAAATTAATGAAAAATTATACATGTTCAACACAGATTAAATTGTTCCCAAATTATTTTTAATCTGCTATTTAAACTTTGAATATGTTAGTAGAATACATTGGAACATTTGAGTACAAAGGGCACTTCAGCCCTGTCTATGACTACTTCTTGTCTTGCTCTCACTCATGCTTTGAGACATCTTTTAGACACAGCTTCCACTGAGAAGCCTTCAGGTTTTTCTGATATCCATCTTGGACAGAAATAAATACTCTTGAACACAACTCTACCATTAAACTTCCACATTGCACACTGATTATTTCTAGATATTTAAGTAACTTTAGGGTTAGAGCTGAAGGGTTTATACCTCATGGGCTAAAATGGAGAGAGTTTCACAGCATCGTTGAGTAAATATCTATGGATTTAATTACTGATTAAAATAAGGAAAAATTATTACAGAGGAACTTTTAAAAAGCTGTGTATACATCAGTAAGAATAACCAGTGGCTACAAGCAACTTTATCTTTAGTCTCTGACTACAAACACATGTCAGGGTGTCTGCAATCCCAGAAACCACCCTCTGCTTTGAGATTCAATCCCAGAAACCACCCAACATTTTGAGAGTCAATATTGGATAAAATCATCTACTATAAAATTCCAAACTTTACATGACTATGTTACATTGAACTGAAGCTCCCATTTATTTAAACCACAGAACATGTTTAGAGAATGGGTCAGCTCTATGAGGGCTGGTTTTGCATATACTCTACCCTACCAGCCAACTAAATCTTTATAATGTCTAATGTAGCTCAGCTTCTCTTCCTAGAGAAAATTTCTTTGCTGTTTCTGTTTACTCAAATACACTACAGGGCCTGGAGTTCTCGTTAAGAGTTTCCATCTCCCCATGAATGTTTCTAAATGTAAAATATCTGTTCCTACACAAAGCTTTACTCTAATCAAGGATAATTATCATCTTATTTTGTCTTCCTATTTATTACCTCTTAAATTTTTTTTTTTGCTAAAGAGTGTTTTGATATCTACTTTTTATGTCTCCATAAAGAAAGGCAGTCAAGCAGTAGAAGACATATTTGAAAACCATCACTCCAGTGAGCTTCACGTAAAGCTTTATTCTGCCAAGGCCAAGCCTAAAGCAATGGGGATGGGCATAAGGCTTTTGGTGGTCCGGCTTCCTCAAAGAAGGAGGCAGTAAGGGCCTTGGTAACTTGAGTCTCACCAGGGTTCACCCTATAGATCTGTTGTGTCTACACATTGAGGAGGTAGATGTATGCTCATGGTATATCTGCAAGAAGTTTGGTAACAGATGAACTTGAACAGTCCAATAGATATTCTGGCTTTCGCATGGTGACTCTGGAACTTTTTAAATGAAAACTCCAGCACATAAATTCACATTGTTATCTGGATCCTGGAGGTACCATAGGTCTTTATTGCTGAGTTTCCTTTTCAGTTGGGCACATTAAATTCAACTGGGTACACAAACCCTTGGGTTTGTCTAGTTAATCAGCTTTATATAAAACTTTACTAGGAGGATATGGAAATATTTACACGTGAGATCGACTTCTCTTTTTATGCCTCTCTTTGTGTGGGTGGAGAAGATAATGGTCATGACTACTTGCTTTAAAAAAAGGGTTAAAGGCTCTTTACTAACTAGTATGGGGAGCATTTGAATTTTATGTACTGAGCAAAGTAAAATAGTAAAACAAAAGCCACCAAAATTACAGCTGAATTCTTACTACCCTCTTCATATAAGACATGCCAAACCTGTCCTAAGGAGCCTTGTCAGGGTTTGTCATTGAGAGACAACACAGTATCATACTTTATACTAACTTTGAGGTAGACTTCCTGGGTAATAAACTTCCACTCATGAGCTTTCTGACCAAGGACTAGCTGGGTTAACCAAAATAAGAGGATTTTATGGGACTCATACGCAAATGAAAATGAACTTCAGATAATTCCTCAAGATAAACAGAAGTCTCCATCACCTGCCTTGTTTTAGATATTAGTTCCTCTCCACTCTCTTTTACTAAAGAGACCCAGGTCTCCAGTCATCACTTTTGTATCAGCCAATATTGCAGTTCATCATGCGACACTCTGTCACAACTAATTAGGTATAAACATTGTATGGCAGCATCTTAGTATTCTTACCACTGTGGCCAGAAATTTTCTGGACTGTGAGCATGGTGGCACCAGCCTTTCTTATTCACCAAGGACAAATATACTGCTGTGTATCATTGTCATCTACTCTACTACCTTACATGCCAATTCTACATTTCTCTTTACTCACCAAGAGCTGTATCATACCTTACCAACCATGACCACAAGGCCTAGTTCCCTGTCCAATGGAGCAGAAAAAAGAAACTCTCAATTACCATAGATAAAGAAAACAAGATATTCCATGACAAAACAAAATTTTCACAATATCTTTCCACAAATCCAGCTCTACAAA
>NW_022196896.1:16775848-16790004 GCF_008632895.1 Mastomys coucha
TTCAGATGAATTGAAATCATGTAACTTTTCTCATCATAATGCAATAAAAGTTTAAAAAAAAAAAGAATGGTATGGACTATTCCCAAGTTTGCTCTTCTGTTACATAGTGTGTACAACTTGGTTGCATCCTATGTATTAGTTCTGTCCTTGTCTTAATTTTGCATGTGGTATCCTCATCATAAATCAAAGTGAAGATTCATAGTTGTATTATACTTTCCCCAACCAGTTGACAGGAGCAATGAGAGGATCATTTGTACTTGTGTCAGTGTAAACACATGGCACACAGGACACATGTTTGTCATTTCTACCAATCATGCAGGAGAAGACAACATGGGTTCTGTTTAATTTTTTAAAAAAATATTTATGAGATGATTTTCATTTATTTTATTGAAAGCACTTTTTTTTACAGCATAGCCATGCTAAAGCATGTTAAAAAACCAATCATTCACTTATTTATCTAGCGGGTGTGTACTTTGTTCACTATGTTTAGGCATCCTTCTGTATTTGAAAATGGGTATGAGGTGGTCATAAACTATGCATAATTTGAGCTTTTAACTTAAAGTTAGGATTTGATTTGTAAATGTAGTTCATCTGAATATAGGAGGCATGTAGATTCCACAGGTAATACTAGCAGAAGTCCAGAGGGTGGTAAGATGGAAATGAACCAAGAACACCAGTTAAGAATCCAAAGAATCATTCTGAGAAAAGAGATTTGCATCTAAATAGTCTAATTATCCTGGTAAGAAGGAAAAAAGGAATGGATTTAAGAGTGACTCTAGGGGTCAACTTGAGAGCTTTAGTGACAGATCTGGAAAGTGTTCTTGAGTGCTCAGAGGATTGTTAATGCATTAAGTGCTTTCTGTGTTATGGGTGTGGCAGGTCTGAGAAATGATGTTAAATCTATGTTAATTAGAAAATAGCTATTGGCTCTGTGTTGACTCTGCAATACAAATGAAAGTGTCATTGTAGGTGTCAAATAATGACTCAAGATGAAAAAAGTAAAATTTGTGAACATGTTGCTGACGCATTAAACCTTTCATAAAAGATAAAGTTATCTAACACAAATAGAACAGGAAAGAAACATTTACAAGACAAAGGAAACATTTCAATATTTAAGATACAAAATAAAAGGAACCAATAAAGGAGACTGAGTAAATGAGATGAGGGGTGATTCAGATGAAAATGGTGGAGTGTGCAGTCTCAGAGAGGTTATAAACAGGAAGTGCACGTCCAGACAAGGGAAACAGATCTCAATGTGTACAATAAGTTCAGCTCAAATATGAGAAAACATAAAAAAAAAATTGCTTAGTTTGCTACTTGTTTACCTCATGGTCATGTCATGTAGATTTGAAAAGAAAATGTTTCTTAGAGCAAATATCTGGTATTCAAATACTGAATGTATTAGGTATCTGCAATATTTTTTCCCATGCTATTTCAAAGAGGTGCTCAGATTAAGCTTGAGAGACAGTTTCATTTCCAGTATGCCAATCATGGGTAGAGTAGGGCATCATCCTCACTTGCCTTTGATTTCCAACACTGAGTTCTAGGCCTAGGGCAATGTGAAAAAGTAATAACCTTTATTGCAGTTTCCTAAATACACATAGAGAATAGTTCTAACACTCCCTATGGACTGGACATGTGAGAATGCCATTAGTAACTGTCCTGGGGCGGTTTTCCTGCTATCCCTATTACTGCTTGCAACCGCTTCAAGGTTTTCTAAGCAGAAACTGGCAACAGTTTCACTGCACATCTTTCACTGTTGTGGTTTGTTGTTTCTGAAAGAAAACTGTAAACTAAAACAGAACAATGCTAGAAATGAAGAGCTAGAATATTTAAAATGAGGATTATATACATAAGCATCAGACCGTTCCCTGATGTTGCTTAGTTAGCTCACAGTGAAATGAAAGGAAAACAAGCACATTGACAGAATTGATAATCTCATCCAGAGCAAATCTTCCTTACAAGCATAAGCTTTTGACACATTTTAATTTTTCATTCTTTCAAGGAGACCCCTGACTGTGCTGGAATGCTAATGAGAGCCCACAATAATCAAAACAGGGGACCTAGGCACTGAAAGTGCTCCCTGAAGTGTTAATTATCCTCATTGTGTAGATGAGCTGGCCTCTTTCACAGTTCAAAAAGCCACTGATGTTGGTGTATCTGAAGGAGAGAGGGCTCAGCAAGGTCCTTGGGTTGAGAGTGGAAAACTGAGGGAGGCAAGCATAGGGATTACTTAGCAACTAGGGAGTGTGCTTGGCTTGGGTAACATAACATAAATTCATTTAGCCAAGTTTATCAACCAAGCCGCCACCACCACCACTTGCATCAAACTTCCTGTGGATTGCTTTGCTTTAAGCAACAAGAGACATTTTTCTTGTTACTTTATAATATACCGTTTCTATTCAAAGACTTTTAGAGGTGTGTCTGGAGTTTGAAACAGAGACAGTCTGGCTTGGAACAATTTACAGTGCATTTTCAGTAAGATAAACTGGATCCTCTCAATGAACTATTTGAGAGAATCTGCTATATACCTCCTATGCCTGTACATTATTGGGCATTCATATGAATAAAATCAAATGAATCATAAAAATGGATATATATAGTGAAGAAAGACTTACATAACCCATCTATCAAAAAAAACAGTGGAAAACTCAAACTATCCTCATAGCAATCAGCTTCTCCTCTTGAGCTGCATAAGGAACCCCCAGAAAATAACTGGAGCCCCTCAGTACTCTCAGTCGAATGGTCTGCTGCCTTTTGATAGTGTATGCATAACACATACATGTGTTTTGCTCTTAATAATACTTCCTGCTGTGTTGCTGCCCGCGTACATCATTTCCAGTCTTTTGAGCAAAGAGCCAACGATCTGCAAAGACCTAAGCAGACAGGCAGCATGGGTAACAAACTAGACTGAGATGTTGAGGAGCCGAGACAATCTGCAGTCAAGAAGCTGCCCACCGAAACAGAGCAGCACTGCTTTCGGATGGTGTCAGGAGGAAACACTTTGGGAAAGAAAATACACCGAGTCAAGGAGAAATAGAATGTGGACATCGACATTCTTGAAGAAGTTTCCAAAATGGAATCTCAACCCCTTTTTAAATATGCAAAGACAGCACTGTGTATTTTCACCCTCAATGCAGAGGTTATGACAAAGAAAGACACCATGGTAAAATTCCATGTTGGCCTCATAGCTATGGGGCTGCTTTAGTAAATGAATGATCCTTTCATTTGAAATTTTATTTTTCTCAAGACTCTTTTATGACTGTATTGCTAAATATAATCAGCAAATATGTGACAACCAAATGAATTATAACCCATGCAGAGGGGGCTTTCCTAAATATTTTAATATTCATGCCATTCAGTGCCGTGATCGTTCCATGTCTGGTGAATCTACCGCATGTATTTGATATCTTAGCATCACCATTCTTCGTAGATTAATGCAAGCCAATGTCATTACCTACAAGTAATAAATAACAATAGAGATTGGAGTAACACATCCTCAAAATTACATAGAATATCTCCCGAGGAACTGTGATGGTCTCCATGAATGTGAGAATTTCATATTGAGACCTCATTATATTTCTAAGAAGATAACTGGGTCATTGGGGGTTTGTTGTCTGTTTTATTGTTTGTAATGTTTTACCTTAAAATTTAATCTGTATTTTTATAAGATAAGCATGGTATATTTAAGCAGAATCGCTATTGAATGAGAATATTTTAGCAACAGAGAATGCCAGATAATCAATCTGGCAAACAGGTTATGTTTTTATTCAGCCTTCTAACATTTCAAGCACACAACTTTTATCTGCTTTTTCCATGCATGCACAGTAAAGAATATCAATGTTTTGCTAATATTCCTGTCTCTACCTTCATGTTCGTGACTTCATCAAGGTATTCTGATCATGTGTGATGAAGTCATTCCTTCATTATCTAATTCTGAGACTTCATTTAATAGTGCATGTATCTTTTATTATTATATTTGCATTATTATTTATACAATTAGCTCTTCAAAAGGTAAATTTTCTTCCATCTTTACCTCTTCGCATCTGAAATGAATGAATGAATGAATGAATGAATGAATGAATGAATGAATGAATATAGGAGGAACAGAATAGGGTGCCTCACTGCATACTGAACATCCTGTTCTACTTCATACTTCCTGGAAAATATATTGTAGAAGTTCCTCATCTAAACCTTTAGCTTTATCCAAACCTGAAATCAGTAGAAACAGAAAGATGTCTGAAGAGCTATTCCCAACTGAAAGGAAAGGGACAATAGAATAAACTGAATAAAACAAACAAAAAAACATTGCAAAGTCTGTTGGATTACTGTGTCTAAGGAGGCATTAATCAGAAAAGTAGGTAGCTCTCTCATAGTGTTAAAAACTAAGCCTGCAGAGGCTCATAATGTGTCTCTGACACTTAGAGCCATGTATCATTAACCTCTTTTACATCTGTAGATCCTACATAAATTTGATGGGAATATTGATATTTTCCATAAAGTTTTCCAGTTGAACAAGAAGTATGATACATGTATAATAATCACTGCCTCTTATTTTTACTCTATTTATTATATGATGATTACTTCTTTCTTTGACTTTAAGGTTAGCCACATACATGTCCAAGGCATATTTGCATGTCATAAAGTAATTTATTCATAATATACATAAAATAAAAACTTTAGCTTATGTTCAAAAAAGCATGCATATATATGCAAATATATATGTGTATATATTATATATATACATATCTACATATATATGTTTATAATATGTATACACATATATATGTAGCTATGTGTGTATTAATATATGAATATATATGTGTATATATATATATAATAGGTATGATCAACTATCTTTCATACACCATACAGGAATATATCTGAAAATGAATGAAAACTTCAAAGGTATCTGGTAGTTTTTACATTGAAGGACTCTAATAGACCTTGATTTTATTTGGATAAGAGAAATTTTTTTAAAGTCATATTCTGCTGTGGATATGCTCTAAGGCATAAAAATGTTTAAATGATGACAAAAAAGTATATGGGCATCATGTGGTGCAGAAACAGAACCCAGGTCCTCTGCAAAAGCAGTGGGTGGTCTTAACTGCTGAGTCAGTACTCCAGCTGTGAAACAGCATATTTAAAAGAGATGTCTTTGTTTGTTTGTTTGTTTTTTTGTTTTTGTTTTTGTTTTTTGAGACAGGGTTTCTCTGTGTAGCCCTGGCTGTCCTGGAACTCACTCTGTAGACCAGGCTGGCCTCGAACTCAGAAATCCGCCTGCCTCTGCCTCCCAAGTGCTGGGATTAAAGGCGTGCGCCACCACTGCCCGATGAAAGAGATGTCTTTACCCTTTATTTTAATAATGTTCTTCAATTATAGCAAATATCAATGAGGCAATCAATAAACCAACTGTTTCCTAGGTGGTGCTTAATATATGCTACAAGAATTATCTGAGGCATAACTTTGTGACCTTGGGAGCTGAAGTTCTCATATCATCCTTTTATGAGACTCTTATTAAAAAATGGAGTAATACTTACTATGTAAGTGTGCTGTCAAGAGTATGCCAGTTTCATACCCAACATCACTGTCTTCCTAGAAATGTTCCTGGGTAAATCAAATATCATTCTGTGTTTAATATGCATATCCAAATTTGGTGGAATCACTTCAATATATATTAATAATTTTAAAACAGAATAAGTTCTGTCATATGTTTTTAATCAAATGAAAATAGGGACATTATTCACAAAAGCTCATTTAATGTGTCAATTACTGTAGGAACTGTCACATACATAGCTACCCTGCATGAAGCTAGGAAATGCTGTGTTGTTGTTTGAAAATGTGAAAGACATATATGAAAGACTGCTTAATTTCAACCTACCTGATCCTGAATCGTCAGTTGAAAGACATTAAAGGCAAAGCTGTGACCACACTGTCCCTGGGTTTAATCCTTGTAGCTTTCAATACAAGCATTAATTTGTGTCTTTTATCATAAGACAAAGAAGTCTGGTGAGATAGATTGGTGGTAACACTTTCTGAGTCAGGCAGTGGTAGCACATGCTTTTAATCCCAGCACTTGGGAGGCAGAGACTGACAGAGTTTTGAGTTCGAGGCCATCCTGGTCTATAGAGTGAGTTCCAAGACAGCCAGGGCTACACAGAGAAACCCTGTCTTGAAAAACATAAAAACAAAAAACAAAACAAAACAAAACAAAGAGCACTTCCTGCTTTTGCAAAGGACATGGTTCAGTTCTCAACCTCTACATGCTACCTCACCACCATCTATAACTCCAGTACCAGGGATTCCAAAACCATTTTCTGGCTTTGTGAGAACTGCACATATGTAGTGCACATACATACAAACATACTCATGCATATTAAATAAAAACAAAGAAATGTTAAAAAAAATAGTTTCAGACATATTGGTGCACAGCTTTAATTCTAGCATTTAGAAAGCAAGAACTTATGCATTTCTAAGAGTTTGAGGCTTGCCTGATCTACACAGTTAGTTCCAAACTAGCTACAATGACAGAGTGAGACCTTATCTAAAAATTAATAATAATGGTAATAAATAAATAATACTGAAGAAGGAAAAAGAAGGGGAGGAAGAGGTAGAGGAAGGAGAAGGAGAAGGAGAAGAAGAAGATTAGATGTCTCAGGGGACTGTAGATTCTCAGCAGTCTACCAATTTCCATTTCCTTAATGTCTTTCTGAGAGTCAGAATCAATAAACAACCATATTCAGTAAGTGTAGGATGCCTGTTAATACTCACATAATTTTCTATCCATTATTCTACAAAGAAGGTTAAATAATAATGGCTAGGTAATAATTATGTTATCAGATCAGCTTCCAAGTTTCTTTATAAATATTAATTATAAATCCATGATTACTAACTCCATAGCAATACTTTCTAAACAATTCTGTGGTTTTCTTTAAATTGTTAACAGATAACATAAATTACAAGTATACTATAAATAGATTCTACAGGTCAATGGTCAGTGGTTGTGTTAATTTTTCTCCATGTGGCCTCTGCTCTTTTCCACAGCCTAGTTTTAATCCTGTATGTTCACAGCTAAGTTAATTTGGAGGTTCCAAGTATGGAAACTCTGAATTCACTGCATTTGAATTCTCATTTAAGAGAATTTCAATCTTTTTCTTTTAGTGTCTTTTACTTTCCTTATTTCTTGCAGAGGCAAATGATAATGATATCCTTTGGATGTGCACTGACATTAATAGACATTATCATTCACTGAAACCAAGATAAAATTTAAAAGCTGTAAAAAGCATAGAGATAGAAGAAGCAGAAAAGGTGTCATTCTAGAAGAGGCTGAGGAAAGTAGGAATAACACCATGCTGAGAAGAGTTCATTATTATTGGTATAACATTAGGAAGTGCAAGCCCAGGTTAAAAGAAGCATTTCTGAGCAAAATCAGCACATTCCTCCTGGATCAAAGATATATAGGATAAGGAAAGAGCAGGTTTGCTGCTCTGTAGTATGTGAGAAATTATTCTGCATGAAGAAAAATAAATATCCATAAATAAAGTCCAAGAAAAGATGGAGTATGTGACTGTTTCAAATAAGGTAATGGTAGTAATGCTACCTAACCTCAAGAGCACATAATATGAAAATGATAATGAAAATTAGCTTCAACATTGTTCACCAAGGGACTACCAATGACCATAATGAAACTGCCTTTGGTGGTGTATTGTTTGTTTGTTTGTTTGTTTTCTGGGTATAAAAGTCATATTACAATAGCTTGAATTTGTAATGGTAGGTAGGGGCATCTCAAATAGTAATAAACTTTTCCAAGAAGTTCTACTAAGATAGAGAAAATAAAAAAGGGATGTGTAAGAATATGAATGGTATTATTCCACGGTGATGTTCAATGAAACACATTGAGAAGCAGATTCTTCCCTAAAAGTTTCAGTGTTTATTTAGAAGCTTAGAAGTTATCATATTAAGATCTGAAAACACTGGCTAGTGGTGGTCCATGAAACTTAAAATGGAGATGCCCAAAATGACTTCATAAGTACTGATCTGATAGTTGAGTACAAAGTGAGAAAACTTTTGTTTAGGTTTTCCTTCCATCTTAACAGTTACTGTATATATTATTTGGGTCTCATAAAGATAGATTGTTTTATTCTTTCTTCATTATTTATTCACTTTACATCCTGTTCACTTCCTCCTCTCCTCTAAGTACCCTCCTCTCATCCTGTTCCCCTCCTTCTCACCTCAGAACAGGGGAGGCTCTCCATGGATACCAACACATCCTGCCACATCAAATCCCTGCAGGATCCTCTCCCACTGAAGGCAGAAAAGGCAGCCCAACTAGCAGAAAGGGAAGCAATGGCAGGCAACAGAATCAGAGATAGCTCCTTCTCCAATTGCTGGGGAACACAAAGGAAGTCCAAGCTGCATATACGCTACATACGTGTAGGGGCCTAGGTCTAGACCAAACATCCTTATTGGTTGGTGATTCAGTCTAAGTAAGCCCCCATCAGCTCAGGTTAGTTTACTCTAGGTCTTTTGTGGTGTCCTTGAACCTTCCAGCTCCCTCAATCCTTCCCCCACACTCTTCCACAAGACTTCCTGGGGTCCCACTAATGTTTTGCTGTGGATCTCTGCATCTTTCCTGACTGCAAGCATAGCAATGTATCATTAAAAGTGTCCGCGGTTGGCTCTATCCAATGGGATCGTCTCAAGTTGGACTAGTCTTTAGTTGGCTTTTTCTTCAATTTCTGCTCCATCTTTATCCCTCCACATCTTATACGCAGGACAAATTTTGGGTCAAATGTTTTATAGGTGGGTTGGTATCCTCTTCCCTCCACTAGAAGTCCTATCTAGATACAAACTTCCATTTCCATATTTCCTGCTGCTAGAAGTCCCAGCTAGGGACATCCCCATAGAATCTTAGGAGTCTCTCCTGTTCCAGGCCTCCAGCTTGTGCCAGAGACTCCCCTCCCACACTGATGTCCATTGTCTTTCTCAGTCTTCTTTCCCTCAGCTATCCACACTCCTAACCCTCACCCTTGTTCCCTTCCCACACTCTCTCCCACCCAGTTTCCTCCCTCCCTCCATCTTCAATGTCTATTTTAATTCCCCTCTGAATGACAATCAAACATCCTCTCTTCAGCCCTCCTTATTACTTATTTTGAGAATGTGTATTATAGGATAGTTATCTTGTACTCTCTGGCTAATATCTACTTATAAGTGAATACATACTAGGCCTATCTTTCTAGGTCTGATTTACCTCACTCAGCATGCTGTTTTCTAAGTGCATCAATTCTTCTACAGTTTTCATGTTGTTCTTTTAAAATAACTGAATAGTATTCCATTGTGTAAATGTACCACATTGTTTTTTTATTCAGTTTACCTTTGATGGGTATGAAGTGACCTTCCCAATCTCATTTGATTAATTTTGGTTGAAAGTTTACTCTATTACATACAGAATGACTTTTCAAGCTTGTTTCTTGTGTCATTTTCCTTGGAAGAAACTTTTTCCAGCATTTTCTTCTGAGGTTGTGTCTATCTTTATCACTGAGATGGTTTTGTTTTGTTTTGTTTTTATGCAGCAGAATGATGGATCCTGCTTTTCCATCCATTCTATTAGCCTGTACCTTTTTTTTTTTTTGATAGAATAGAATTGATTCAGGGCACGGGGATAGGAGTTGAGAGGGGAGTGGAGAGAGAGAAAGGCAGAGAGAGAGAGTAGAGGCCAGCCATGAGCACTTGGAGAGAGAGGGGGGAGGAAAATGGGAAGAGAAGTGGTAAGGGGCCAAAAGACAGAGCCAGAGCAAGAATGATGGTGGTGTTAGTATGTTTGTATATGTGTGTGTGTGTGTGTGTGTGTGTGTGTGTGTATGTGTGTGTGTGTATTTGTGTGTGTGTGCTGAGCTTCTCTTGTTTTGCTGATGTGGAGTTGTTTCACGTGTTGTCTTGGGTATAGTTAACTTCTTCAGGTTGGATTTTTTCTTCTAGTTTCTTCTGTAGGGCTGGATTTATAGATAGATATTATTTAAATTTGACTCTCATAGAATACCTTTTTTTGGTTTTCATCTGTAGTAGTTGACAGTTTGATTGATATAGGAGTCTAGGCTGACATCTGTGGTCTCTTAAAGTCTGCAAGTCTCTGCCCAGGTCATTCTGGCTTTTAGAGATTCTGTTGAGAAGTTCATATAATTCTGATAGCTCTAATTTTATAGTTTACTTTGCACTTTTCTCTTGCTGCTTTTAATATCATCCTTTGTTTTGTATATTTAGTGTTTTGATTACTATGTAGCAGGATGATTTTCTTTTCTGGTTCAATCTATTTGTTGTTCTACAAACTTCTTGTATGTTTATAGGCATCACCTTTTTTACATTAGGGAAAATTGTTCTATGATTTTGTTGAAAATATTTTCTGGGCCTTGGAGTCAGGAGTCTCTTCCTTCTTCTGTTCCTATTATCCTAAGTTTGATCTTTTTATAGTGTACCAGATTTCTATGATGTTTTATGTCATGATCATTTTAGATTTAACATTTTCTTTGACTGATAAATTGATTTAAAAAAATTGTATCTTGTATGCCTGAGACTCTCTCTTCCATCTTTTGAACTCTCTTTGTTATGCTTGAATCTACAGTTCTTGTTAGCTTACCTAGGTTTCCATCTCCAAGGTTCCCTCAGTTTGTGTTTTCACAATTTTCAGGTCTTGAACAATTTTATTCATTTCCTTCACTTGTTTGACTGTATTCTTCTGTATTCCATTAAGAGATTTATTAATTTCCTTTTAATGATTTCTATTATCTATATAAGATTGGATTTAACATCATCTTCTTGTGCTCTGGCTATGCCCAGGGCTTGCCTGTAGTAGGTTAGCTGGGTGGTATGATATTGCCTTTGCTTTTGTTGATTGTGTTCTTATGCTGACCTTTAGCCATCTGGTTATCCCTGGTGTTGGCTGGATGTTCAAGATGCCAGCCAGGATGTAACCTGAGGAGGAAGGTAAAGATGTAGGCCTGACCATAGAACTTTCTATACAATAGAGCATGTTGTCTAATTGACACAGGTGTATCTAAATGTTCCCGTTGTCCCATAGTGCTCCTTGGGAAGGCAGCCAAAGCCATGGGCTAGACAATGGAGCTCAGGGACCACTTGTAGCCCTATATAGTTCACCTCTGCTGGCTCTGTCCCAGGTGGATCTGACATGCAGGATATTGGTGGAGAGGGATCTAATCTGGATGTTCCTGGGATTGGTAGGCTTCCTCAGGAAGGCAAGCGGAATCCTGTGCCAGATGATGGTGCACAGGGGAAAGCATATAGATCACCTCTGCTGGCTATGCTCCAGATGGTTCCTGAAGGACCCTCTGGTATCATGATCGTAACAATGCTTGATCTACTTAATGGCTATGACCTCTGGAGCACAATGCCATCTCTGAATACATAAGCAGGTTCACAAATAAGGAGGTTTTGAAATTCAGGTCTTGCCACAAAAAGAAGAAAAAAACATTTCCTTAATGATAAAACTGCCATTAAAGAGTCGATAACCTGAAAAACAGGTTTTGTTTCTTCTGTTTTTAAGGTGAAAGTTTGTAGTTTTATCTTAACTGAACTCTTTGGATTGCTACTTAAAAAAAAAAAAAAGCCATTCATTAGTTTCCATTTATAACAATGTATCACTTCAGGGGAGGAAAGAATTAACTTTGCTTAAAAGTAAAACATTGTCTCTGTCTTAAACCAGAAAAGTGACAGGGGATTGTCTTAGCAATATATGGAACCAATGGTTGTGGGAGAAATGTCTGGTGGAACTGCCTTTTAGGAATACCTTGCATTTTCTTGATAAGCTCAAGGAGAAGTCATGATATGCTCATACCTCTGCAGACAGTTCCATTTAAAATAAACTTCTACTGTTTGGGAAAACAAATGGATTGCTCTCCTTTGGTCATTCTTTTGTCTACTGTTCTGCCTATCAGCTCCAGTTTGGTTTCAGATTTCTTTCTTAAAAATTGAATTGTGTTAAATATTCCATCATGTTTTTTAAAATCATTCTATTAAACCAATTCCAGTAAAAAAAAATACCCTCCATATTTAAAAGAGACCCAAATCAGCCCTTTTGCTAACCTCACTGAAAATTGAGCTAAGTATTAAATATTTGAGGCAAATATTGAAGTACATTGGGCAGTCTTTGGGCTCTATGAACTTATGTATTTATCATTGCATGGGATTCCTTCCTTAAGGAATACAGTTTTCTCATTTCTGCAAGCTGAGATTTTGGCATTGTCAACTAGATTTGAATAGCTAGAAAACTCATGCTTGTCATCATTAAAACTGAGACTTCCTATTAGTGAAGTATCTGAATCAGAAAATTTGAATAAAGGTGGACCTACCTTCATTGTATTTATGGATTCAGGTCTTCCCTTTTTGCTCTGTTCTGTTTTTAAAGAAGATTTCCAAATTTGTATACATTTGTATGAGGATATCTAGATTATGTCTGCATAGTGCCATCACAAATACAGAATTTTAACAACCAATTTTGCCATAGGAATAAAAAGATATATAGTCTGGATTACCATGTAAATGTGTATGGCGGGGCAGTTCTGGTTTAGATTATTCAATAGCACTATAGATGCCATTTTCTCCTCAAATTCCCTATTAACATATAAACTATTATATTTGATCATTAAGACAATCAGTCAACTACTTTTTACTCAACTTATTGCCTGCCTCTAACTCTACACTTCCTAGCATACCCAGCATTACTGTTTCAACTTCCATGCCATCTCTGTGCAACTGCTTCTGAAGCATTCATGCTCCACATTCAACCCAATTCTCTGCCCACTCCTTTAGAATTACCTGGAGCTCAAGAGTTGAGCCTAGAAAATTTGAAGCCTCTGCTTGGATTACAATTACTGTAAACAGAATTAAATCAAATCTTTTTCATCAAAGTCAATAACATGAACACATTCAAAGATAATAACCATAAGACACATCTTATATTCATAGTGAGGAACTGAGAAGTTCCATATCAAAGATTTTAGATACCGGACAAGTAAATAATCGGTGACAAGAATATAATCAACAAATTAATGAATGGCTTTTCTTTATTCAGTGAATCATATATAAATAAATACTGTAACTTAGAACATGCAAAACAGTCCCAAGACCCATGACTCATACTAAGAAAAGGCAATCTCACAAAAAGGGACTCAGTTTCAAGTGTGATGGTTTTTTGTGGTGAGGCCTTCTGTTGAGTTTTTCTGGAAAGCTGCAAGAACTAGAACTGAAAAAGGTAGGCACACATACACAAGAAAAGAAAAGCTGTGGTTGGGTGCCCTGGACTCTCTGATGGAGAGGTATAGTAGGGTCTTCTTTCTTGTCAGTTCTCCTTAAGGCAGTGGATAGGGAAGAGTGTAAACAGAGGGTAAAAGTCTTACAAGATATGAGGGTAAAACTTTTCCTTACTAGACATTTAGAGTTGCTGTACAATAACAAAAAGTTTATTTATCTAAGTCTAAGTTACTTTGCTACTGTAACTGGCCTGCCTTCTGTGTTCCTTTGAAGCCAGAAATTGCAGTTTCTGGCACTTAGCACTTCATCCTAAAACAGCAGGGCATTAAGTAAAGGATTAATTTCTAGAGCCTTCTCCTTCTTGCCCAGATGCCTCTCACTTGTCATGCTAGAGGGAAGTTTGGAGTAATAAATTTCTATTGAACCAGGAGAAGAGAATAGCACTCTTGAAAGGAAAACCTTTTCCATAAGCAAATATGCACACACCCACAAATTCATGTACAGACTCATGCTTGTGCATTTATACATTTCTATTCTAACCAGTTGAGTCCAGCATGCATACATTCTTGCAATTACATACTTAACACACACACACACACATCTATACTTACATATGCATTTGGAGCAAAAGACCAGTGCAGAAAGAGCTGGCTTATTCTGGATGAAAAATGAACTTCAATCTTTATTGCATAGAGAAAGAAAAAGCTTCTACGCTTTTAATGCTAAATGAATTAAACCCATGTTTGGAAGAAGAATGCTTTGCTCCTTTAGTAAGACTAAGCCTGACTTGTTATTACGAAGTTTGGAATACAGGAAGAACAATCGACATTCCACAAGGAACTCAAGAAGGAAGACCAAAAGGTGGACATTTCATTCCTTCTTAAAAGGGGGAA
>NW_022196896.1:16790528-16803692 GCF_008632895.1 Mastomys coucha
GTTTCTTTGTTTTTTGGAGGGGAAACTGGGAATGGAGAAATTTACATGTAAATAAAGAAAAGAAAAAACAAAGAAGAAAAAAACTGTCTGTCCCATGGTAAGGAGAAGCCTGCCTGCTCTTCCTGCTCTCTCTGCAGCTTCTTCTTTTCTTCTCTTTCCCTCAGCATTCTGTATATTGCTCTCTTAGTTTTTTATGTTATCTACAGTTTCTAAGTTGTTCCACTCTACATTCTCCTTCTAATCTTACTCTCTCATCCTACTCTGATGCCACAATAATGCTCTTATTCTCAATGTCTTTCTCCCAAAGCTATGCATATACTTCTAAGTTCTACTTGAGTTCAGTTTCTCTTGTTTCTACTAAGTTTCTCTTGTTTCCTGAATAAAAAAAAATTATCCTCAGTTCTATTCTAAAATTTCTGTTAAAATATGTCTAAAAATTGTTCTGTCTAAAAAGTTCTCTTAGCTCAATTCTGTCTCTTCTCTTCTCCTCGGCACTTATACATTGTTCAAAATACATGATCACATGTTAAAAAGCTCATCACAAGATTACACATAAATTCAAATCATTAGAAGTTTACAACAGAGAATGTTTACATGTATATCCATTAGGAGTATTTATCTAGCTAAAAATTTATCACCTGTTATAGCTCCACAGGTTCCCTGGGAGTTAAGAAATATAACTAAGTTATTAGTAAAGTTGTGTATAGATAAATCCAGTCAATATTTATCATCTGTCCTAGCATCTATCTTTAGTTATCTTTTTATGACCTTTGGTTAATTGTTTTACAACCTTGTGGAATGTGCTCTGCGTAGTAGAAAGTCTGGTTACTATCTAGAATCAATTAACTGGTAACACATGGTAGGCTGGCAGAGTTCTCATTGCAGTTTTGACTACTAGAAGAGACCTAATAGCAGTCTCACTATAAAGGAGCTTAATAAATACTGACATAATTTTCAGAATTCTTATAGGATTGTCATTAATAATTGAGACATTATCTGTCTGTATAGCATCATTACAAAACAATACATCTTCATAGATATGCAGAAATCTGCTCAAAAGGCTGTGCTAATACCTAGTGATTTTCAAATATGTTTAATAATAACAGGAAAAACATAGTAAAAAGCAAGAATCTTTCATAAACTGATTTTTCTCCTGGGCCTTTACTATAGGAGAAAATCTGTCATGGATTGTCAAATCCAAGGCAGACCATCGCACGAAGATCACCTGCTAGTTCTTAGCTTGTCTTATGATGGCTCCTGACATTATAGTACACTGGAAGCACAGTATGTTTATTATATAAAGTTGAGCAGAGGGGAGAGGTTACTGCAAACAACTGAACAAGAAAGCAGGATTATGTCATACAGCAGAATCCAGAAAGCAGTCTTAACTGATCTCTATTGAAGCAGTCTCTGTAGTGAGCTCAGTTCAGGCCTTAATTAAAGAGGCTGGAGAATGGTGAGGCACGGTCCATTTGTCTCCACACAATGTTCATACTAATATTTGGACAACTGGGGAAGTCTTGGCCAAACTTCTGATCCTTCTGCAAGCAAGAATTCTTGTTCCAAAGGTGCTGAAGTATTGGAGTCCTTGACATGGCATGACATAGCAACAATTCTCTCAAGATTTCACTATCTCCAGGACTCCTCTGTTTTCCCACAGCTTTCCCTCTCTTTTTCTTTTTTATCCCCTTTTTTTTCTGGATAGAGCTTTTTCACAATTCCATTTATTTGTATCTAAAATAACATCAAAATATACCCAATACCACCTTTTACATTATGTTGCTTCCTGACTGTAATCCTGTATAATCCATATTCTTTCAGTTTTTTTCAGTATATATTCTCTAGAATCATGAAGGGTTTCCTTCACAGAGCATAAGCTCTGCGGTATTTGCCAGATTGTGACTGGTCTAAACACAACTAAGGTGGAGAACTTTATTGCACCTCCACTTTATTAGACACCAAAATTTATGGATGTGGAATGACAAAATAGCCCTGGTCTATGGGGCAACTTGATAAAGGTAATGATGGCAGGCAAGTATTTTCCATATAAAAATAGGGTTTTGTTTTGTTTTGTTTTGTTTTTGTTCTTCAGTGCCTGCTTAGGACAGTGTGCCATTGAATGAGTTGAGTTCCCAAATCAACTTAACAATACTCCATGGTATTGTAAATTTATTACAGGGCTGTTTTCTTGAAGGTCCCTGACTAGAATTAAATTGTATTCATGTGAATTAAAGGAGATAAAGGACAAAGGATTATGTGTCAGGTCTTCTAAGCCTTTGAAAGACATAGCACACAGATTCAGTCAAGGCTACTCAGTAACACAACAGGGCCTCATAAATTCCCCTTTATTGACAGTTTAGGCAATAGATTTTTACAGACAGAACCTGGCCATGACACTGTGAAACCCTGAAATTTCAGATAAATAGATTTCAAAAGAGTAGAGTAGCCAGGGTCAGTCTTTCTGTGTCTGTTTGTCTCTGTTTCTCTCTCTCCCTCTTCCTCTCCCTGTGGTTATCTCATTTCTTTCCTTTTTCTCTGTCTTTTCTTTCCCATTTCCTTTTCTCTTTCTCTCTTGCTTTTTCTTCTGTATCCTTGTAACTGCAAGGATTTTCTAGTTCAACAATTAATCTTCCTTTCTATTATGTCTTGTTATGGCTGAAACTACTAGACCAAAGGGGTGATTTATTTTAAGAACGCTATCAGACCTAACAGTGTAAGGTTTGCATCAACTTCAGTGTTCCACTTCATGCATGCTTCTACATGGCTGTGAAGATGTGCATCACTGAATGGTGAGCAAGGCCCTTTTGTGAGAAAACACTCTAATCTGTTGGATTTGAACCTATTCTACCTCCAATCTGTACCTGAGAATCTAGTTAGCTTTTGAGTTGCAAATTTATTTCAGAAGGTGAAACTTTCATATACCAATAACATGTATTCCTTATCCAAAGGGACATTAAATTTCAGAAGAAATTATCAGAACTTATTTTAGACAATGAAGGAGGATGAGAGAACTAGAGAGAGAGAGAGGGAGAGAGAGAGAGAATACTGAGATGTCTTATTAAATCATGCATGGGTGGAAAAACTGAGGATTCAATAGAGAATTCCTCCATGGACATGACATGTATCTGATGTAGAGGCATTCAATGCAAAGGGAAATCTGGTAGGAAAAGGGAGTTTGCAATAAAAACATCAGAGGACACATCTCAAAAGCATCAAGAGGGAAGCTTGGCTGAATCAGTGTTCATCCAGGGAGATACAGGGATTATTTACATACTGTTGTTAGGAGAAATCCTGGAATTTGCTATACCTGTTGTTACTTCAAACCAAAACACTTCATTTTTTGAGTGTTTTAGTCCAGTATCATTTTTCTAATGTCCTAGTGTGAAAATCTGAAAAAGAAATCCAGAATATCTTTTGTTTGTACATATGTATGCTATAATTATATATGTACATGAATATGTTATATATATATGTGTGTGTGTGTGTGTGTGTGTGTGTGTACATGTCTTCTCTAGTTATTTACTATTATTTTTATTTTAAATAGTTCTAGGTAGATCTAAATGTGAATTGTGAAAAGGAGAAATGATTTGTAACTATATTATCTCTTATCCTGATGGTAGCTTGAGGTAGCTTGATTGAAGATGGCCTCATAGGCTCAGGGGGACTGGCATGATTGGGAGATTTGACATTGTGGAAGTAGGTATAGCATTGTTAGAGGAAATGTGTCACTAGGAGTGAGTTCTGAGGCATCAGATAGTCAAGTAGACCAGTGGGTCAGCATCCCTTCCTGTGTTGTGTGGATACAGATGTACAACTCTCAGCTCCTTCTCCAGCACCATGTCTGCCTGCATCCTGCCATGCTTCCTGCCATGATGATAATGGACTCAACCTCTGAACTGTAAGCCAACCCAAATTAAATGTTTTTCTCTCTAATAGTTTCCATGAACATGGTGTCTTTTCACCACAATAAAATCCTAACTAAAATATACCCATATCTACTAATATTCTCTTATAAATATAATATGAAAATACAGTAACTGCATGAAAGAATGAGAGGCAGAGGAATATATCATACAGTATTTTCAATGAAGTAACTATTAAAAGTTCTATCCATGACATATCTTGAACACTGCTAAATACTATGGTGTCTGTCTCTTTGCTTCGCACATTATTCTTATAGAGACATGGTAATGTAGGCTAGAACATTCAACTTGTTTCCTTACCCTCAGGGCCACTATTCTTCTTATGGGCTCTTTCATTGCTTTCTCAACCCTCTATATTTACCCATAATTTTTTCCCTTTCCTCATTCCCCATATTTAATATCTGCCACAAATTCCAAAGCTTTTGTTGTTTCTATTGCTCTTTTTAATGGGTTCAAACTATACTTCAGTCTCTATGTCTAATCGCTAGGTAAAATGTATATTTTTCCTATTACTTATTCTGTACAGCATGCACTAGACTAAACAGCCTGCAACCTTTATAAATATTCTCCCACTGCTTTCCTAAATGCTTGTGCTGTGATTGCTTGCTTAAATTGGAACTCAATTTTGGTAACCAGCATAAGCCACTGAACTTGTGTGTAAGTATTTAAATCTGTTCTACTTTATGTATGTAAAACAAAATCATAAGCTTGACAATCCTTGGTATTTAGTAACAGTATAAATATGGTAAGTGATGAATCATTTCTGGAATACAGCTTTTTTTCCTCAATGGATGCATTTCAAATACCAACAAAACCAAGCTGGTTATCCTATTCAAATTATAGAAGGTTAAGTTTATCTTTACCACACAGTTTGAATGTGGAGTGTCCTTCCACAGAACCCATATAAAAGTCATGACCTCAAACTGTAGCTCTATAGCAAGTGATATAACTGCCTAGTGAAAAGAAGTTAGATCCTGAAGATATTCTGTGAAAGGGAAGTTGATACCTCATCCCCATCCTTTCTATCCTTTTGACTTCCAAGGCACCATGACATGAATGGGCTTCCTCCTTCACATTTTAACGTTATGTACTCCATTTCCACAGAGTTCCATAGACACACACACACACACACACACACACAAATGAGATGAGAAAAATGACAATGCATTAAAATCACAAGTCAAAATGAACCCATTCTTCTTTTGAGTGGTTCTTGTCATTCATAAAGCATGACAGAAGGTTATCTAACACAGATATTCTAGATGTGAGAGAGGACTGCTAAGAGCACTCTACAGTCTCCACATCAGAACTCACATAATCAAAGCAGTACACTACCACTAAATATCTGGTTTGCTTTAGTTTTAAAATGTTTCATGTGGCTCATGAATTTGGAAATATGGTCCTCAAATGGTAGCACTGCTTGGGGGGGGGTGGGATTGTGGAATGTTTAGGAGATAGGGGCTCACTAGAGGAAGGTCACTGTGGGGAAGGATCTTATGAGTTAGAGCTTTCAGGCCTACATCAGTCAACGGTTTCTCTGTGCTTCCTGAACGAACTAATGCAAGGTCCCAACACCATACTTTTCTCATCATGATGACTAGCTTCACTCAAACCATAATAAAATTATTTTTCATTAAATTGCTTCTTTTTTTACCAGCAGTGAGAAGAGTGATGAACACATCTACAATATTAGAAAAGCTATAATCTTCCTCATACATTCATATCCTTGCTTTGCTCTTCCTTTTGCCTCTTTTTAACCAACCAAGGCTTCTTTCAGACATTAAAATGTACAGCAACAAATGAATTTTTGGATCTTCCCTGACCCTGGTTTTTCTGTCCTGTCTCTTGTCATTCTGTCTTTGGTAAGCATCTGAAAGAAGAGGCTTCATATTTTCACTACTAGTGACCATCACATCTTAGTGTCTGTTCTCTACTTGAAAATTAAAACATGCTGCCCTTCTGATCCTATAAAGGATGTATTTGTGAAAACTCCTTGTCCTCATATCCTCAGATAAAATTTCACAATCCATTCCAGCTGACCATCTACTTCCTGTCACACCTCTCCTCACCTCCATGCCCTTTCACTTCCTCATTTTCATTATATTTCTGTTGTAACTCCTGACTTCTATTCCTCATGTGCTCTCCCTAAATGGTCTCAGGCACTTCCAAAGCAACGAATCCTTTGTATCATGTGAAATTTCCACATTATATTATACACTATTCATTTTTCTCCAACAACATATGAAATCTCTTGGTAGGTGTGGATTGTTTTCACCCTACCAAAGTCCATTAAACCAAACATTAAATTGGGCTATAGGGAAAATAAAGTGTTTCTGGCCTTCATACTCAACAGACCAGTGGTAGATTTCTGATTCTTGATTATTATTGAACCTTGCAGAAGAGCATTCCATTTTCTGTGCACTTACAAAATGAAGATAAAAATCTTATCCTGATGAGAATATGTGACCTGAAATGAGATGCAGCAAAGTCTTTATTTCATCCATAGACCATTTGCAGATTTTCTTTATCAATACCTGTCCTTTCTACTGTATTCTGTTGTTCATTGTGACATCATCATCCCACAGTAATTTCCTTCTCTCTTCACTACATCTTTATACTCAATAACTGGTTGCATTGTATTGATTCTACTTCTTCAGATTTATTTCAATCGATTGCCAGATATTTATTTATTTTGCTTAAACATTTGTCTTTGTATTGCTGTAAAAACCAAATAATTTCTTTACTTTGTCTCCCATTTCTCCAAAGCATCCATTTAGTCATCATAAAAACTTTTCTCTGTATCTTGTTTCTCTGAACTACATCAATAGCTGGATTAGTCTTCCTTAGATGCTGCAGTATATGCACTTATTGCACATAATACCAAGCATTATTGATCAGCCTAGGTGCCCTTGCTCATTATATTGTTATTATTATGGTCTTTCCAGGTTTCTTCTACTACTTCTCCCATAAACACTTCCTTCTAGAAATACTAGATTAGTGTATGTTGTGTAAAAAGAACAAATTCTAAGCCAATATCCAATATCCTTTCTATTTGCAGGGATGTTTTAAGACTCTCTTTTTATTAATTTTTTTCATTTTATGTTATATTGCATTTTATATAGTCTTAAATTCCATATAAACTAAATTCTTTGAGAAAAATCAAGGCAAATGCATCAAAGCTAGCAAAAGAAATACAATTAAGATACTAAAAAACTAAGAGGGGTATTATTCCAACAACATGGTTAACTTTGTGTGCTGAGGACAACTATTGTGTCCAGAAACAAATAAGGTTGAACCTAGTTATCTGTAAGCATTAACTCCATAGTTTACGTGTTAGCCTCATAATTTTGGACTGAGATTTTTGTGTGGCACAGTAGTCATGAAATGTCTTTTCATATGACAAATGGGTGAATAGCACTGAATCCATGAACTCAATTCTGAACTTGATAGTCTTTTTGTTAAATATGGTTAAGTACAATAATATCACTAGTATCTAAATAAAGTATCTTTGTGCATTTAAAATGCTCAGACCCCTTACCTGCCAGTCTGCATATATTAGACTACTGTTGCTTCTATAAATATAATTACAAAGTAAGTGACATAAAATAATTACCCCCATCATCTTCCAGTTATTAAGTTGGAGTTCTCACATGGTTCTCATTGTACTAACATCTGAGGAGTAGCAGCATGGTATTTTTCATGGAGTCCTTAAAGAAGAGTCTATTTCCTGTCTTTTCCCAAAGTTAGCAGATCCTTTCATACTTTGGTTTCTTCCTCTATTTTAAAACAGAAAACGTAGCTTCACCCCCTTGATCATTATCCTATTGTTACTTCTCTTTCTGACAGCAGCTAGCAAACTTCTTCTTTAACGGATAGACTAGTATATCTGAATAATCTAGGATAACTACCCCAAATCAAAATCTTTAAGCTAATCATATGTACAAATTTCCTTTTAGTATACAAGATTATGTATTCACTGCATTTAGGGATCATAGTACGGTCAGCTTGGGGAAAACAGTCTACCTTCTGCATAATCTTTTTGTATACTCCATTTTATAATAGTGATTATGAATCCATAGACATAGGCTCCAAGAAACAAACTTCAATAAAAATGTTATTTTCATGGAATATAAAACTAAATGTGTAGGAATATATGTACATGCATGATTTAGGACTTGTGAAGTTTCAAGTTTTCTTTTTTTAAGATTAGTCTTTGGAATTAGAAAGGAATTTATAAGATAACCAGCTCAAACCTGCTCCTGCTATAGGAAAAATAGAAGCCCTCACCATTTCTAGGAGGGAAATTTTCATTTTTCTTCATAAAGAATTGAGCATAAGTTCAATAAAAGCATGATTTACATTTCTTTGTCTGTAGGGAAATAAGGGGAACAAAAGAAAAGAAAGAAAACCCACAAACAGGCAAACAGGCACAGCAAAGCCACCTTCCCAGTCCTTTGAATCTCGCTCTTCAATACAGGCACAGCAAAGCTACCTTCCCAGTCCTTCGAATCTCACTCTTCAATGCAGATATAGCAAAGCCACCTTACCAGTCCTTCAAAGCTCATTCTTCAATGATTGTAATTTATTGACAATGCTTACAATTTGATTGTAAGCATGCTGCTGACATAATCTTCTGGGAAAATATAATTTTTACTACGTGAATAATGTCAAACTGTTTTCCAAAATAATGAGCCACTGGGAAAAATGTTATGTTTCTGTCAGTTTCACTACATAAAACTCAAACAATTTTGGATAAAGTGGTTGCAGCAAGACTGATGAAGATTGTTCATTTGAGTCTGAAATAGGAACAAAACAGAAAATGTTGCTTAAAGATTGTGAATTTTTCTCTATGACTTAAGACTGACATAATCAACACCTCAGCAATATCTACTTCTTTATACAGCAAGCACTCAATAAATGCATAATTTTCTACATGAGGGCCAGATTTATCCTTTTCTTCTTAGTCAATGGTAGCCTGATTGTATCCTTTCTTTTCAATCTAATTTGCATCAGGCAAACATGATAGCCATGGCAGTATAGTGCCTCTTACTATAATTATTTACCTTCCTTATTCCAAAAGTTAGTCTACTCTCAACTCTTTCTTTATAATAGTGATTTCAGACTTTCTTCTAGGGTCTACTGCCTTCCTGGACACATTGTAATTATACATTATTAGTGAAAAACTAGAAAATTGCTGCCATTTCATTTTAACTCTCTGTCTTTTAAAAATAGAGCCCAAGGATAGATGAAGTAGACAAGATTAATATAATTCTCCTTTCCTTCCTGTTTCAAAGTTGCTTGCCTGTCCACATCTGGAACAAATTATTTGGTGGATTAAAAGCCTTTGCTCATGGGATTTGTAAAAGAAATGATGTTTTCATGGTGCTGGCTACCTTACTGCATAGGCCAGATATACAATCAAGGCTTGAGGGAAGGATCTTAAAGAACAGCCGGTCTTAGACTGCATGAAGCAGCCATCAGAGAGCATCGACAAGTTCATACAGTGGTGCCTGAAGGTACCATATTGTAATTCTTCAGTACTAAAAAGTGCAAAATCATATCTTGCTATGCTCTTTTTTGGTATTAGTCTAAGTTGGTAATTGGGCTTCCTAAGGAAAAATAATATACAATTACTTACCAAATAATATTCCTCATGAGCCATTCTCTGGTTACTGATTGAAAGCAATACTCTGGTATAGGCAGAAAGTTGTTATAATCGTGTGAGGAATCTGATAGGAGAAAAAAGTGAAGTGAAGCTTCCCTCTAAATGGAGAGAGGATGCATGCAGGTTCTCTGGTTGCTATCAACAGAGGCACACTTGTGACCCTGTCGTCATCTCTATCACAGAAACTGTCAACCAACTTAAAATTTTCCTCCTTAAGGTCCGTCTGTTGGGTAGTTTTTGTACAGTGATCAAAAACTGGTCTCCTTTTAATTTAATTTTGCCATTTACTCAAACTAAGCATCAACCACCAGTCTTCTTCCCCAGTATAGAGCAGCAGCCTTTTCAATTGTCACTGCACTTCTGTGTCTTGTCTAGCACCAAGTGCAATTGGATGAAAAGCGTACGACCTGCTGCAGATACAACTATTTAGTTTGCTGGGATGACTCCACAAAATGTGATTGTACTTCCAGTTGCAGTGGAGTTACATTTAGAAAAAAAAAAATCACTTTAATTTGAAAATATTGTGGTTGAAAGGTATTTAATACCTCTAATCTACCCAAGCTATAACCCATCTTAAATTCATCCACAATATTTACATTATGCTGGAGTAAAGAATTTCAAGAAATTCCCTTCACCAAACCCAGATACTATTGTGGATGCCCAGAAGTGCATGCTGACAGGAGCCTGATAGATCTGTCTCCTGAGAGGCTTTGCCTGAGCCTGACAAATACAGAGCCAGATGCTCACAGCCAACCATTGGACTGAGCACAGGGTTCCCAATGGGGTCCCCAAGAGAGGAGTTAGAGAAAAGACTGAAGGAGCTGAAGGGGTTTGCAGCCCCATAGGAAGAACAATACCAACCATCTAGAAAGGACTAAATCACCAACCAGTGAGTACAAATGGAGGGACCCAGATGGGTGGTGCTGGCGCATACCTTTAATCTCAGCATTTGGGAGGCAGAGGCAGGCACATTTCTGAGTTTGAGGCTAGCCTGGTCTACAGAGTGAGTTCCAGGACACCCATAGTTATACAAAGAAACCCTGTCTCGAAAAAACAAAAAAACCAAACAAACAAACAAAAAACAAAAACAAAAACAAAAAAACAAAAACAAAAAAACAAACAAACAAACAAAAAAGAAACAAATGGGGACCCATGGTTCAAGCCACATATGTAGCAGAGAATGCCCTAGTTGGTCATCAATGGGAGGAGAGGCCCTTGGTCCTGTGAAGGCTCAATGCCCTAGTTTAGTGGAATACCAGGGAGGGAAAACAGGAGTAGGTGATTGGGTGGGGGAACACCCTCATAGAAGCAGGATGATGGGAGATGGGATAGGGGCTTTCTGGAGCTGAAACTGGGAAAGGGGATAACATTTGAAATGTAAATAAAGAAAATATTCAAGAAAAAAAAAGAAATTATCACTAGCCTGGGAAAAATGTCAAAATTCTATGTTGTGCAGTTTCTACTGAACATATAGCTTTCATGTCAACATGAAGTTAAAAGTTAAACCACCGAAAATCAGGGTGCATTTGTAGTTTATATTAGCTTCTCTGGCCAGCTCCAACATGCCAGTGTTATTCAGCTTTCCATCAAAGTGTCAAATATATGACATGATCAACTTACAAAGAGGAGAGGCTTATTTTGGTTGCAAGTTTCACAGGTTCTAGCCCATAATTACTTGGTCCTGTTGGTTTTAGTCCTGTGGCTATACAATGAATTTTAGAGCACAGAACAGTACAAAACCAATCAGGTCACAGCTGGGACCAAAGAGAGGAAGGGCATGAAGGAAATATTTCAACAAAATGTCTGGCCTTTGATACATGGGCCATTGGAGGATATTTCAATCATATGATGGATCAGTCATTAAAGTACTTTCTGACCAGACCTGAAGATTAGAATTTGGATCCCTAGCACCTACATAAGAACCTCTGAAGTTCATGTTTGTATGACAACACTAATGGAGTGGCAACAGATGGATCCCTAAAGTTTTGTGGCCAACTGAACTGCCATAATTGACCTGCTCTAAGCTCAATGGCAGACCCTGTCCCCAAAAAATAAGGCAGAAAGCAACTGTAGAAGGTATTTGAAATTGGCCTTTGACTTCCATGTGTACACACATATTTGCACATGCTCTCACAGGAATGCATACGTATATGCCACAGACACCTATACGTGGTGATTGAGAACCTCACTTCCCTAATCCCTCAGCTAAATCCTGATGTTTTTATGAATTTCATTCAGACTAGAGATACTGCAATATTTACCAGTATGTAATATATAAAGAAATATACACAAATTGTTTACATATTAACGTGAATTTTCGCAAAGTCAGTGCTCCCATGTCAATGTGTCCCCAGTTGCTGCCATAAAATGAGGAAATGGGACTTTCCTGTCACTGAGACTCTCATGGTTGTAGCATGTTCCTATGACCCAGCAAGCTTCAGGCTTTGGGCTTTCAGAAACTATGGCTTCTCTAACAAATACCTGCTATTCCTTCAGAGCAGATACAGATCTGTCCTTCATGAATTCAACTTTTGGACTTAGTCTATGATCCTGAAAGATCAAAATTTCCCAAGACAGATAAAATACAATGAAAAGCTTGAATTCTGAAATCTAGGGTGTCAATCAGAGAGCATTAGATGACAGTAAGTTACATTCCATTCCCATTACAATTCACACCCCAGAGCCCACTTTACTGTTTTCAATAACCTAATATTCAATAATATAATCTAATACTCAATCAAATCATGGGCTGGTGACTTGTTGGTGGCATTTTTGGCCTATTCTTGTCCCCTTGTCCCTTTTTTGTGGCTGTCCTCTACGTCTTTTTTTCTTTTATTGTACTATGCATACTGTGTGTCCCTGAAAAAAATAGACCTGTAGTTGTAATTTTTGATTGATGAGCAATAAAATGCAACAGTGGTTGCTTCCTTATCTCTAAAGCCCACAGCATCCAAGTGTCAGGACAGTATGTGGTCAGTAAATTGCTAGGAAACACAAGCCACAAATCCAAAATACACTGTCTGCCATGAAGTGGAATTGGAAATTACCAGGAATTATTTCCTCTGTCTTTGAAACTTCTAATGATTTTCTTTATTATTCTTAAATACTATAGTATACATTTTAATACTAGACTTATTTAAATGGATATACTTTTACACATTTCCTTTAATTAGTCTATCCATCAAAACTTAATGTAGCAGAGAACCTGTCTCAGGTAAAGTTGTTACTGATAGTATGAAATGAATAGCATTTGTGACATGGATATTGTCCTTGAGAAAATAAATACCTATCAAGGGATGGGAACATGTGGAGAGATACAGATTTTAAATGGACAAAGAGATTTTCAGAAATTAGCATGGGTTCAGAGGGGTGAGAATGAGAGCAATTCCTTCAGACTGGAAGATAGAGTTCATTATAAAGCAAGTGACACCTCAAATTGCCTTGAAACTTGGGTTGGTCTGGGGCATGCGTACCCTGGCAATACAGCCAGAATAAGAATGGGGAACATAAAGGGGGAAGAGGAGTTTATATGAGATAGGATGATTAGTTACTTTCTTTCAGACCAAAAAAAAAAAA
>NW_022196896.1:16803728-16845239 GCF_008632895.1 Mastomys coucha
AAAAAAAAAAAAAAAAGAAAAGAAAAAAGAAAATCCACTATATCACAAAAACAGGACTAAACAGCCTGAATCCATGATTTAGGCATCATCTCAGAAGAAGCCTAAAATAATTTGCCTATATATGTCTTAAAACAGTTGAATTATCAAGGACTTGCTCTTTTTCACTCCATCATTCTTATCACTGTGGATGAACTCAAAGTAATTTTAACTCATATCGTTTATCATAATTTGTTTAACATTTATAGTCAGACACAATATGTTGTATATAATACATTTGCACATTTCAATATGTATATATAGTGTGTAATCACATCAGACTGATAAGCATTTCTATCAACCCAAAACTCATTTTTTTGAGTTGGAGACATTCAAATTTTCTTTCTCAACTCTTTATGAATATACAGCAAATTCCTACTAGCCTTGCCCTACTATGCCTTATAGCATTCACACTTTCTGCTATAATCTAATTGTATTTTGGTAACTTCTATCTACTGTTTCCTTATCCATTTCCCCTCCATAGCCCCATTCAGGTCCCAGTGATTCATTCCTTACAACCACTAACTTTTGCCATTGTTAGATTAATAGCTGTTTTTCTTGCTAGTAATCTCAGTCTATTACCTACTTTCTAACAAGTAGTAGATTCTTAATAAATGTATTGCCTTAATTAAAAATGCATTTACTTCCTATTATACTGCATAAAACCTTAGTGAATATAAAATCTTGCTAGGAAGATTTCAAAAAATTATCTATGGCAATTACCAAAATTATGATTCCATAAGTGATTGAACTAATGGGTGATATATGAGGCTGATGAGCTTGTAGCTACTGATAGATGACCATGAGTATGGTGAGAGGCTCACAGCCTTCTACACTATTTGATGGCACTCTTCTTTAGCTTTTTGTGGGGTGCTCTTACATTCACAGATTATATGCATTTTTTTTGACTCTAAATAATTGATGAAGACCCTGGAACTGTTCACTTCCATTTCCTGAGATCAGACGAAGAACACAGAATGCCTCCAACCTGTGATTATGTTTTAAATAATAGTATATTTCATACCCTCCTCTTCCAGTGTGTAGTCCATATTGCTTTTATTTACTTTGCTTTTTAAGTCTTCTATAATGCCTCTCTTCATCTTGAATTTCACTGTAACTTTTGTTTATTCTTTTTCCTGGAAGTCACTGGGGGAACAGGACTTGGCTGACCTCCTACACACCCAGGTCCTACATTACTCTGTTGATACCACAGGTGGTGATGCTGGGAAACACTCAGTGGAAAGTGAACACACTGTGTTAATGTTGTGAAACTCTACCCCAAGCATTACAGCTATTACCATCTACATCAGGGGACCTGTGATTATCCACAAGAAAACCCCAAGATCAGGCCTCTTGACAGTCTTTCATAGACGTAAATGACAGAGCTATTAAAGGCTCCTTCCTGAATTCTTGGCCAGCTTTATAGAAGTCTTCCCCAGCTACAAGCTTTCCAAATGGGAGAGAAAGTGTTTAGTAGAAAGGAGAAAGCTAACTGAAATTGAGATTTCATCTTTATAGATCTGCAGAGGACAACATCCATGCCAGGGTGGGAATTTTAAATAACTAAGCTCTTCAAGTGTCACCTATGTCCTTGTAAGTAAAACCCTCACCAAGGCTTCTCTAAGTAAAGCAAATTATAAGCTCATCAGTTCACAAAGCTAGACGTGGGAGGAAGTGTTAAGTTGACCTGTCTTTGGGGCTAAGTATGGGGTAAATAAATGGTTGTTCATATCTGCTCAGAGAAACCACATGAAGCAGTTAGTCAAACCATTGCACCTGCTGAGAGCCATGCCTTTTCCCTGTTAATACCGTGCATGAGAGCACGAGTGCATGAGAGTATTTTATTCTGTGCTTCAATGACAGAATATTTGAAATTGAGTAATTAATAAAAATAAAGATTGTTTCTGATAATTCTTAAGACTTAAGGTCAAAGGATCTACATTTTGTAGAGGTTTTACATCCCATGGCAAAAGCAGAAGAGAGAGTAAGGGACTGAGAAGGTGTGTGTGATTTTGTGTGTGTGTGTGTGTGTGTGTGTGTGTGTGTGTGTGTGTGTGTGTGTACTACGTATACGTGTATGCTAAGAATCATTTCTTTGATGGGCGGTGGTGGCACACACCTTTAATCCCAGCACTTGGGAGGCAGAGGCAGGCAGATTTCTGAGTTCAAGGCCAGCCTGGTCTACAGAGTCAGTTCCAAGACAGCCAGGGCTACACAGAGAAACCCTGTCTCGGAAAAAAAAAAAAAAAAAGAATCATTTCTTTATCCAGAGTCTAGTCCCAGGATTACCAACCCATTCCTCAAGGATCTTAAGAGAATACTGAACCATACACACAGGCAGATCACTCATGAAAGAAGCTACATTTAAGTGCCTAACTAGCTTCTCAGCACTGTTGCATTTTGGTATTGTTTATAACAATTGAATTTTGGGTGACACATTCAAACAATAGAACATATGTTCTCTATAATTCAACAAAATTTTATTTGCCCGGGAAGGATGTGTTTGTATGGAGCTGATTATCTCTCTACTCACAGATTAGCTGCTGGTAAATCCTAGTTTCTTGTTACATAAAATGTCCTTGAATTGTAGGCATTTTTCTGAGAAGGACATGAATTGAGTTTATCTTTGTATGGCCATGAAGATAAGATTTTAATTGCTGTGTGATTAAATGACTTTATAAAAATGTTCAGTATTGCCGGGCAGTGGAGGCGCATGCCTTTAATCTCAGCACTTGGGAGGCAGAGGCAGGGGGATTTCTGAGTTTAAGGCCAGCCTGGTCTACAGAGTGAGTTCCAGAACAGCCAGGGCTATACAGAGAAACCGTCTCTCAACACCCCCCCCCAAATGTTCAGTATTGATAAAGAATAGTCAATTGTGAATAGTAAATTAAATATTTGACTAAATTACATAAGTGTATTGGTGTGTGAATTAAACTAGAATACACTTATATTAGTGTTTGTCTTCATTTCATCTCAAAAAACATGTTTATGATGTGTAAATGTGTACTCTCGGTTAATTTTGGTGGGACTTCTGTGTGCCTATATTCATTTAGATAATTCTATCATTTCTGACTCTATAGTTCACCCCATGTTCTTATGGGACATAGATCAAAGTAAAAGTTTATAAAAATAACAAGAAATATTTCCTAAATAGATGGAATTATGTATAAACTCATCCTAGAGGGTAATAAATGAAATCACTTGTACATTATAAATTTAAAATTCCATTATATTTCCTCACTTTTCACTGATATTTCATGATTAAGAAGGACAATGGGTAGGAAATTTGTTTAGGGATATAATATCCATACCACTAACATCATGTATTGAAATAAATTGGTAATTGTGGCTCAAATGAAATGTGAAGTAAGTCAGTCATCATAAAGTGACTAGGGAACTTGCATACCTTATTACCATCAACCACATGGGTTTGTGTAAATTAAGAGATGTCAACACATTCAACAGTACAAGATATACTTCTAATATCAACAGTGACACTACAGATATCACTGAACCATCAGCCTGCCTCTCCTCTTGCCCACAAATATTTATACTTAAAGCAGAATTTTACATTATTTTAAAAATCTCACCTCATCCTTATTTTCTCTTCTGTCTTCCTGCCCTTTGCACACTAAAAGTACCTATATTGATTTGTGAGACTATGTGATTGTTGAGGCAGCTGGCTGTAGCGCTGAATTTATGAAATTTATTTAGATGTCCCTTTCCAGTCATTACCGTGCACAAGAGCCTTTGGTACTGTTCATTTCTATGATCATGTTATAATAAAATGGAAAGTTTCCTTACATATTTATATAACAAAATAATATTTTTCTGTATATTTCAAAGTATACAAAATCATGACAAAGTTGAGGAAAATTATGCAAATGGCTCATTTTTAATATATTTCCATCCAAATAAATTTTTGATTATTCATTTTGATATGTGTAATTTATATTACTTTAATTGAAAAAATAGTGTTTACCTATGATGCTACATTATATTTTGAGATCTGTATATACTTTAATGTTGATTTTCATACCTGCTTGGTGTTCTAGAGCATAAATAATTCACATTTTATTGTACTCCCATGCTGTAAATAAAGCATTAATGGTGTGATTGTGCTTTTGCCTACTTTAGTAAGACAATTGCAGTTAGGACATGGAGTATACATACAAACATACACACAATCACAATAACAAGCAAGCACACACACATATATTATATATGATTTGCTTATTTCCATCAGTGTTTGTTTTGTGCTATGTATTGTCTTCATTACTAGGGCTTTTGTTATAGATATAATGGTGATCTTAAAATTAGTTTTTCTAAGTCTGTCAGCTTTGTCCAAAATGTCCTTTTTAGGACAAACCACTTACATTTAGATGAACCGGAACTCTTAATACTTTACCATATTATTTATATATTTGATAATTGAAATTTTTATTTCTGTTTAGTCTTTCATTAAACTCATTGCCACCTTCCACATTTCAGTTTCTATTCCATCTTTATTTCACTTCTATCTGGTATCAAGTAACTATTTGGAGATTTTAATTGGTAAAAAAGAAAATTCCCCTAAAATTTCTTCTAGTCTACTAGTTCACTATTGATCTGCCCCAGCTCTGTAATGTTTCAAGTTAAGAAATGCATGTCATTATCTGGATCTTTCTTGCCACATCATCAACCGAAACTGCTTTTTAGCAGGACTCTAAAATGTGTTTTCATAAATGATAGAACATGATCTTTAGTTTTGATCTTTGTCAAAATAGCATTAGCTTATTTCATTCATATCATATTGAATACATTTCCCAAAGTTCTTTCAAAAGCCTCTTCTACAACGTGGACTGGCATATTGAATTTTCACATAAAGTGAAGGAATGTAAATATTCTTAAACTGTGAAATGCATTTATTTACAAAGCTTATCTTTCCTTTTATTTAGGTCCTTTTAGTGACCTGTGATAGTGTTTTTAAAATGTATTTTATTTATGCCTTCCAGATTCTTTGTTAAATTCTTAAAAGTTACCACTTTTGTTGCTACTGTAAAATCATGTGAGCAATCTACCCTTTTCTTTACAGATTTATTTCCGTGAGTACCATAAAATATACTAACAATTGACATTTCTGTTTTGGGATTCTCCTTTGTATAAAAGTCTATGTTCGTCAACTAAATGTTTGATATCCACACCATATTCTGATACTTCTCCATTTAAAATAATTTTCTATTTTAATGGTAAGTTCTATTTTCAACTCCTTCCTAATATCTAAGCAAAAATCCTTTGTTGACTTCTTGTATACCTTATTCTCTTCACAGTCCTATTTAATCAGAATTTAGTCACAATTTTACATTAATTGTTAATGCTTAATAAATTCATAAATTTAACATTTATTTGTAGCAGTTAACTTTTCAGATAAATATTGATTGAATAAGTAAGTGAATTTTCAGCAATATTTTCTAATATTTCTCTTCATTAAGTGTAAAATAAAACAATACTCTGGTAATAATTATAATTATTTTTCTGGCAATTTTATTCTAAAGTATATTAGATATTAATTTGAGCTCTAAAATACACAGCAGTAATGGTGTCATGATTCATTTCAGCATTAACATGTTTGGATGTAGAGAGCTTGTCTTTTGCATATTATATATTTTTATATTTTCCTGTGTCTAAAGTTAACAGTGGGTCTGTTTCTAACTTTGCTTTTCAAAATTTCAGTAAAGAAATGTCAATACATAAAGCAGGTATATTATGTACAGGTGTGTCTGTGTGTATGTGTGTGTGTTTCATTTCAAATGTCCTGTGACACATACCATGATCTCAATTAAGAATACATATTCAGTTAAGTGAGTTGATTGATTTTGTGATGATATTGGATAGACAAGTATAATTCAGAACTTGAAGAAAATGCCAGGTGTTCCACCATTGATTTTGTGTTTGATTCAGAACTATTCTGTTTCCTCTGTATATCCCATTTTTTCATTGTAAAGCACTCTATGCACAGAGCTTGAGATGGTCCCTAACACATAGTAAAAGGTGAGATGATTTGGAGGATCAAGGGACTTTGATTCCATCGTGTTTTAAGCATTTCCTTTTTACTTTGCATATTAGGCATCAGAGACTAAACACTTTCTGAAACAGTGAGAACACTTCTTTAAACCATAAATTTCCAAGTTAAAAGTATACTGAACTTTGAATTTCGTATTTGTGTATGTGATTTGTTTATAAGTAATGCCTGCTGTTACTAAGTCTGCCTAATGAAGCAAAATTTCAACTGACCTGGAGTCTATCTCAATTTTCTTCAAACAAGCAACAGGGTTTATAAGTAGTATTAACACCGGTGGCCTACATTTGTTAGACCTTTGACCCAATCATGCACATGACAGGAATTAAGAAACTTCAAAAGAAACAGTGGAAGAAGGATTGTAGCACCTAGAGTGGTCAAATACACCACAAGAAAACCTAAAATGAGCTCACAGAGAATGAACTGGCAACTAGAGAGCCTGCATAGGACTGACCAAAGTCTTCTGCATACATGTTATAGTTGTGTAGCTTGATGTTCTTGGGGAACTACTAACAGTAGGAGCAGAGTCTGTCTCTGATGTTTTTGCCAGATGTTGGGACTCTAGTCTTTGTACTGAATTGCCATGTTCAGCTTCAGTAAAATGGGAGACACCTAGTCAGACTGCAACTTGATGTGCCATGTTTGGTTGATGTCCAAGGAAGGCCTGCTCTTTTCTGAAAAGAAATGAAGGAGAAGAGGCTTGGGGTGTGTAGAGGGTAAGTAGGGGGAAGGGCTGGAAGGAGAGGAAGGAGGAGAAACTGTGGTTGGGATAGAAATTAATAATGAAAAGAAAGAAACGTCAAAAGAAGTTGGCAACACAATTGCTTTCCTCATGAGACTTCTAGTAGCAACATGGTTAAATCCATGGTCATTAAATGTCTAACAGTTAAGCTGGAAAAGACCAGAGCTTCTAATTGTCTGTAAAAATATTCAGAGAATGTTCACATGCTAAAGTTCTCATCATAATGTATTAAATATTCTGAATACAAAAAACTGATGTGTTGTCTATTTTTGGGGGGGGTGTATTTTTGAGGTAGGGTTTCTCTGTGTAGTCCTGGCTGTCCTGGAACTCACTCTGTAGGCCAGGCTGGCCTGGAACTCAGAAATTCACCTACCTCTGCCTCCCAAGTGCTGGGAATAAAGGCGTGTGCCTCTTGGAGTTTAGCCTTTCTTTACAAACCTGATATACAGTAATAAATTAAAGTTATAATCAAAGGATGGCCACAAATATTGTACATTTTATCTTCTGGAAACCGTAGAATACATGAACATCATATGAAATATTAATGCTTACAACCACAATATGAACATACTTTTTTTCTCTTATCATCATTAAAAAGACACCTGAATGAGATTTCAGGAAGAAAAAAAAGATATATTTTAACTAATTGATGGGAATATTCTTTGACCTTATAAAGTAAACATTCTGTGATTACATAGTTATTCTAAATGTCTGTCCTCCTGGAAAGAGCTGGATTTGGTGGTGAGCTTTTCTCAACTATATCCTCCATGAACTAACAACTTAAACCATCCCATCAAGTAATAACCCTGCTCATATTTTCATAACTAGCTGCATTACAAATAGCTTTCAAAAATTTTAAACTTGGAACTTCTTCACTCTATAAAAGTGGTAAGTGGGCCCATGTCCTGAGCCACAGGCACATACACACATGTTTTAGCACATACAGTAATACAGCACAGCACTCTTTTGGTGGTATGAATTTGAGAACTTCTCAGACCACTCATGTTTCCTTACATATTCCCACTTCTCATACACAAACAAGAAAAAAACAAGAACACGTTTAAAGCCAACTTGCTTGTTCATGGTGTGTGTGTTTATCTATTTCCACTATATTTGTAATAGATGAGCACTGAGACTGCAGAATGTTTTGTCTCTCTTGGAATGCTTCAAGCATGACCTTGTGAATCACCATTTAAAATCCTGCTCTATTCATTTTCTTCATTCTTCCTTTAACCTTTATTCCCATTGCATGTTTAAAGCTATGAGTGGAGCTACCATGAGATAGTAATGCTTTCACTGGGTTATTTTGAAACTTGTGTCTAGTTACATAAAAAGAGTACAAAATAACAATACTTTTCTAACTGCCAAATACCATCATTTTAACATGGAATCCATATAAAATATAATATATGGAAGTCATGTTAAAACTCTAGAATATAATATATGTAAGTCATGTTAAACTCTAGGACCCTTGTGTCCTTTATACTAAGGTATTTAAAGAAACATAAGCTATATTTTCATCTATGATAATTGAATGCTATTTATTTGTCAGATACTTAGAACTGATGAGGTAGATTTTAAAATTCAAGTTGTTCCAAACATATTTAAAATCTTACAAACAGAGAAGTATCAATTTTTATATCTAAATTTAAATTAGGCAATTTTCTCATTTAAAATTTGTTTTCTAGATCCTTTAGCCATATTTCAAGGAGTTTTCTGGTAAATGAGCATCCCCAGTATACATAGAGATCTGTTCTCATTTACTGGAAAGAATAGACAGGTTTAGGCTTGAAAGATAAGAAAAAAAGAAGGTGAGTTTTTCTGTACTATTTAAGATAAATGGTACAGACTATTTCTTATTATATTTAAAGTTCTAGGCAAAACAATTCTCAAAAAAGTGAACTTTGATCTGAATGAATCTGAATGGATCAAACATGTGGCTGCAGAAATAAAAAGAAGCCTTCCTCAGCTAGGTACTAATGAGTGAATTTGGAATATAATAGGAGGGATTGTTAAGCTGCAAGAAAGAATTTCTCTCTACTCAATGTAAGAAGCCCCAAGAGCTCCATCTCTGGAGCTTTTAAAATTAGGGCAAATATGAATCTGCTTGGATGATTTAGTTGCAGGCCTTCCTGGAGGACAAGTGATTGAATTAATGGACATCTCAAGTCTCTTCCTGCCTTGAGCCTGTGATTGTATCAATCACATATGGATAGATGGTCCACATCTCCAGGTGTTTTTAAAGTGCTGTGAGAGCAATTAGTCTTTGTGATTGCATGATTATTGATACAGAGTTTTAATGTTATTTTTTTTTTCTTGAATGAGACTAAGTTGATAATTGAAGTATCACGTAGCTATGAACTCTGGCAAGTTGGAAAGCACTGGAGTGATAGATAGTACTTTCTGTGCCCTTGAGTGTAGTCAATAGACAGAAAATCCCATAGGTATCTCTGAGAGGTCCGTACACCTCCCACTTAAATGATTTATAGAAGACTACCAGGACAAAGGAGATGTCCACATTAACCTTAGTTCATAGGTGTGCTTGATTTCCTTAGAATGCTTGGTTGTTGACAATGCCTCTGAATCACAGACAAAGAAGGAATCTCATAACAAGATTGCAACCTGCAGTCTGCCAGAAGTTAATGTACAATTTGCTTTAGAAGACTCATTAATGAAGTTCTTTTGGACTGTCAGTTTGAAAAAAAAAAAAAAAAACAATGATTCTAGATGTTAGAAAACCTCTCTGCTGATGCTGTCAAATATTTCCCTGAATAAGATTTAGTTAACCTTTGTCTAAGTTCTCCTATTAATTAGTATGGAGAAACCTGGCTTCTTAAATACTATATTTTCCCTTTGAAATATATGGATTAGGGACTAGAAGTTGTTGCTTTAATATTTGATTTTAGACATTGGTTTCCTAGACCTGGTGTGTGTGACCACATAGCTACAAATGTCTCCTCAGAATGTGCAGAGGCTATAAGACAAGAACCCAGCATACACTCTCAGGTTTGTTCTCATATTATTCAGACATGAATCATTTCCTTATTTAAATTTTAGGCTAGGTGAGAAAGTGCTGATGAATATTAGTCCTTGGATTATCATGACACAGTGGACAAGTTTTAATAATGACTTTGTGTCCTCAAGTTCTGAGTAACTCAAGTAATGAGTTAGCTAACAGGAAAAATATTATTGCAATTTAGTGAAAGTGGAAGTGATAGGCAATATTATCTGTGAATAATTAATTAGCCACTTTTCATTGCTGTATAATAGAGAACAAAATGTTAGAACTTGGTAATTTAGTGACTGGTGCAAAAGAGGTAATGGAAAAGTTTACACTACTGGGTATATGATATAGAATATTTTGAGACTCCTAATGGGTCACAGTTGAGAGTCTTTCTAGATCTTAATACCCCAAAGGTACCAGGTCTCTGGAAACTGTTAGAAGACAAGGAATTGGGGCATCAGTAATAGTGGGATTCTCACTTCTGTGTATAAGAATGCTTGGGACTATGTAGTGAAGCAAATGAGGTAGGCATTAAGATCTGACTATGATATTAATAGTACTACACTGGAATCAGGGGCCTTTAAGATCAATAGAGAAAATTATAGCTTCAATTCAGCTGGCTTGTCTACTCTTATTATCTATGCTTTATTATATAGAAGTGCTTCATTACAGCTATAAGGATGTCCTACTGTGTGGCTTTGGTTCTGAAGGATGACGATCTAATCTTAAATTCATAGCACTTACTATAGGATGTAGACATAAAGAGAAGACTGCATGCCAATTGCTTTGATAAATCCACCACTTTGGAAAATCAGCTGTGCATGTATATGGGAAACAAGGAAAGATGAATAACATCTTGGCCAAGAATCATTTTAAGCAAGCCAAGATTCAGTTTGTTTTATGAATAACAAACAGGCAATCTTTCTGATTTGTCTGAAGATTCATGTTGTCACCTCCAAATCTTTTGATTAAAGATCCACTGCTATCATTCGATCTCATTATGAATTAGGGATTGGTTCACTTAGGGAATAACTCAACTGAATGCCATTGGATTGAAAAATGAGCAGACCCTGAAGGGACACTGTGTCAGTAATAACTAATTCTGCCTGCTGATAGAAATCAGCATAGGTCACTCAGAATATAGCCCTGGACAGAACATATTCACCTTCCATCTGGAGTGAGTGCTTTCCTTAGCTTTGCTCTACTGACATCAATTAACCCTCATGACGTTCCTCGATTATTTTAGCTCACTAGACACACTCTACCCTCCCAAGGAAGATCTAGAATATGTCAGGTTTGCTTTGCTTTTCTTGCAAAGGTTTTATACTGAACAGCTGTGATATTCCCACTCTTGATTCTTAAGAGCATTTGTCCATCCATGTTGGTTATTTGCTTACTCTTCTAAGTGCATCCTGACATTTTATGCATGAGCATATAACTCCCCAGTAAATTATTGAGGTACTCAAGTATAATAGCTTTTCTACTTTTGTGTTTTGAATGATCATAGTAAAAGATGTATTAATTGCATGTAGGAATTGAGGTTACCAATATATTCTCTCTCAAGAACTCACACATAACCATCCATTGTTCTGTCACCTCAGTCTTCACAAAGGCTACTACAATGAGAGTTAATAAAGAGATGCCATCAAAAGGTAAATGATTCTGTATACATTTCTTCACTTAGCAACTGCTTCATATTTCCTTATGCTGACCACCCACTGTACTCAAATCAGTTTTTAGCAGTGCATCTATGTAGCAGCCCTGTCAGCAAAACCCATAATGAGAGATGATTGTGTTTTTTTTTCAAATGCTTGCACAAGGGCACACACTAAGTAAACTGTAACCTTTTCAAATTTGGCATTTGAAAAGAAACAAATACTGAGTGAAGTAGTTGTTGATTGTAGATGAAGCAAGCATTTCCTAAGCAACAGATAGTGTCTGCAGCAGCACCTGTTCTTGGCAAGTATGCCAGGGCATTTTCTGTGGACAGAGGCACGTGGCAATTACTTCCTTCTCCTGTTTTGTATGTACTACCTTATTTACCAATTTAGGAAGAAAAAAATTGTAAGCAATAGTAACTGAAAAGAATGTAAGAGGTAAAACAATGAATCTAATGAAGAAGAACAAAATTACATCTGGCAGTTACATATGTTAGGTAAGTGAAGCCAGAGATGAAGATGGTCACAGCATTGCTTACACCTCTTAGAAGGCAAGGGGCAAAGTGTGGATGTAATGTGCTGCTCCAAGAGATCATGTTAAATTTTAATGTTCTAGTTTGTGTTTGAAAGATGTCCGTGCCTTTAAGAGGTAAATAACACTTTCAGAGGGAATGGGGCCTTTGGCCAGACAGTAAATTCTTATTTTGGTGGGACTAAACTAGTTAGCCACAGAGTGGGTTGTCTTAAAGCAAGGGTGTTACCTTCACTTCCTGTGTGTTCCACATATACCCTTTTACAATGTAGCATTTCTTCCTTTGCTTCACCACTGTGACTTGACTTATAAATCCATATTACTCTGAACTGACAGATGCTTGTAGTCTGATTTTGAACTTCTCTGTATCCAGAATAGGAGTTAATTTTTTTCTTTATTATTCCAATCACTAGGGCTAATAAATTTCTTTGGTTCTACAACCCTGACTAGGGGCTGTGAGGAAATGAAGAAAAGAAAGGCATATAGATACATGTACTGGAAAGGTAGGTTCCAGTGAGATATGTGGGATCTGACAGTCCTACACCTACTATTGACAACAAGTTGGAACCTCAACATACTTATTAAGTACAGCAGACAGAGAGTAGCTTCTTTTTCCATGGAATTTCTCTGTAGGCAAGCAGTCTCAGGATATAAACATCCAGAAGAGGAAGAAGCTTCAGTTGCTTGTCTTCGCATATATTGGTCACTCACTTGCACCCAGAGTCTGAAGAAACCATGTCATCCCCCTTCGGTCCCACCTGAGTAAGGCTTTGCCACACTTATGGCACTAAGACATTGAACTAGTAGGCATGGCCAATCCTATGTCAACAATCCCATTCATGCAGGACATGACACTTTCAGGACTTCCTCCATGCCTTCCACTTCATAATTTAGCCAACCTCACAATTGTATTTGAGTTAGGCATTTCATAGTTTTGTTGGGTCTCAAGCATGCTACGTAGTGAGAACTCAGATACTTCTGTCTTAGCTTCTTAAGGGCTGAGATTAAATGTGTGCCCCACCATGACCAAAATAAATAAGGTAGGAGTTGTTTTTACTCCTTTTGTATCGCCGTAATAACCAAAAGGACATATCATATCCAGATAATAGATCAGTTGTTACCCTCTCATGGTCCTCCCACTTCCTCTTAGCTTCATGGCCTCATATTCTTTAATTCACACACAAACACACACACACACACACACACACACACACATAATTTTAGTGTTGCTCATATGTATATTGTTTTAGGAATGACCACTTAGTATTGAATCCTTAGGGAAAAATAATTGTCACTCAGCAGTCTTCTGGCACTTCATCAAAAGGTAGGCTCCGTGAGATGTCTACTATCAACACTGACATGGGAACTGATCATGTCATTGTTCAGGTTTTATTTAGACATCCATATTACTGAGTTTACATAGGTGTGGCTTCCCTGCCATAACTACCAAATACAGTCCCAGAGAAAAGGCCCTACCCTCTGGGTCTTACAATCTTTCTACACCTTTTTCTACAATAGTACCTGAGCCTTAGGTCTTCGAGTAGATGCATCAATTGGGATTGAGCACACCACAGACAGTTATTCTCTACATTTAAAGTATATTTTTTAATATTAAAGGCAGCCAATGAAACATTCTGACATTGTTACAGAAAGAAAGAAAATTTTGTGGGAAAGAGTGATGTGGTTTTTTTTTTTGCTGTTGACATTGAGGCAGTTATAGGTGGTCCAATTTGACATTCCCAAAGGGTATCTCAAAGGCAAGGCCAGAGATTCAGAATGTATTCAAAGCCCATGACAGAGAACATATTGGTATTTGTTTCATTATTTCATTAACTTATTATATCACACCTCAGTTCATTCTAAAAGGATTCTGTAGAGTCAGCTTATGACAACACTAAAGGTACCTGAAGCAAACTAACTGAAAAAGTTAGCTGATAAGAGAATGTGATCTGAAGGAGAAGATAGGGATGAGTCTGCCATTTTAGTTTGGTTTCTTAGCAGAGATATTTGAGTATATGGTCAAAGTGAAGAGGAACATATCAACAATCATGAAATTTACATAACATATAGAGTAAAACGCACTGAGATATTAGGAAGTACAGCTCTCCTAACATCCTTAAAATGGAAAGTTCCCCATAGCACCTAAAAGGAAGCACTGCATTATATAATACCATGAACATCAAGGCTCTCACCATTTTCTCCTGTCCAGGAAAGGACAATGCAGCATTTCAAATGACCCATCTTAAAATGTTCCTCAGAGTTTGTGCTTACTTTTAAAAACTTTATAAGCTGATCATTTTTTATAACACCCGTGGGATTGCAGGATTGCTGAAAATTCTAAAGAGTTTATGCTTTTAAACAACAAAAGCATGTAATTCTGATTTTATGTAAAATATTTTTTCCTGAATGTAAACATGTTATTTCTGAACCATTGTTTAAAACTGAGCAGCCCTGAGTATGTGCATCAGCTCTAATTCAGCTACTCACTACAAAGGCTGGAAGCTATGACAGCTAGAACATATGCTTTGATGATGAAGCATTAATCACAACACTGCTGCAGTGGTGGGAGAGGGCAGACAACCAAGTGACCTTTCTAAGAAGGCTGGCTACTACACTGATAATTTTCTAACAATTTGCTGTAGATGTATTTAATGGGTAATTATACAGGTATACATATATTGGCATGAATAAAATTAGAAATTTCATACTGAAGAAAGAGGGAAAATATATGCAGTACAGTATCTGTTTTATAAATATCAGAAAGAGAAGAAAAATCATGATGTCATTAACATATAATAACATCATGAAATATACATGGCATTGATGGACATCAGCATTGAGTCATGCTTGCCTCTGCAGAGGACAAGCATGAAGGCACTGTGAGTTAGATGTTAGCTGAGTTCACAATGCTTTATACTTCAGAAAATAAACAGGGAGCTAGAGAGATGGCTCAATGGTTAATAGTCTTTAATGACCTTCAGTAGACCTGAGTTTGCACCCAGGCAGCCATGTTAGATAGCTCATGACCTCCAGTAACTCCAGCTCCAGAGGATGTTACATTGTCTTCTCACATTTGCAGGCACTCCCATGCACTAATCATCACAAATGTGCATGAGTATAAAAATAAATCAATAAGTTGGTATTCTGATATAAATGTAGCAATTAGCACATTATTTTTACTTGATATAATTCATAAAATAAAACCAGAAAAGTATAAGACATAGATATTAATAATTATGTCTCTAAATTTTCAAATTTAGAGTTAGTCAAATATTACCAAGAATATAGATTAATCAACTATAGAAAACATTTAAAGTGATTGAAATCTGTTAAAACTTTTATAGATGTCTATAGTATTGCTAGTTGGAACTTCCTATCTAGAGTCACAAAATTTCCAGTTAGTATTCACATGATGAGAGCATGATAGTGCTCTACAGCTAGTGCATTATGTATCTCTCAATAAATATTTAGCTTGGAAGCAAACACTAATCACATTAGAAGCTGAGGGTTTGAAAATGCTCCAAGTTGTACCATGGCTTTGAAATAAATAAATACTGCATCCTAGTACTGTGCTTGTTTTTGTTTTTGTTGTTGTTTATTTTTTGTTTGTTTTTGTTTTTGATTCATATTTAGTTGACAGGAGCCCAGACTCCATCTTGGAAAGTCTGTCTGGAATATTTTATAAAAGGCATTGTATCATAACAGATCACTTGGGCAACTTTAGAATGAAATGCCTAGGTACTATAAAGAATAAATAAAGGACTAGAATAAGAAAAGGAATATCTGGAAAATGGTATTAATATAAGATAATGCACATGACAGGAATGTTTAAAGTTTATTCAAAGTTTTGAGCAGAGACTATGTTGAAAGATAGTGACCCATCATCCTTATGTGATCATCTGGCATTTACCAAATATTCAAGACTAAACTCACTTAAACCTCAACTTGCTTTGCTTCATGTAAGATGTAGAATGGTGATTGCTCGTAAGTAGACAATGGTGGACAGGCTAGTAACTGATATCTTGGAAAATATATTGGTATATATTTGGACTTTCCAATACTCAACATTAATAAGTAGTATTCATGATGTATTTATAAAACTGTTTCAGAAATTTCAAGAGTATAATGAATTCCGTGAATTCTTGCTAGATCTGACCTGTGAGTAAATAGCAGTATGAAACAATTGCTTATGAAGGAGTTTACAACTGCTTTTATTACCACACAGGTGAATACAGATGACACTATGTGGAAAATATAACTAGGGACTTTGTCATCATAACTACTTTTGCAAGCCTATAAAAAGCCATGTATCCCAAAGAAAGGATCAGCATCATGATTGACTCTCACATTTGAACACAGGAAATGGCATCGCTGTAATAGTGTTTGGTCCATGATTTATATTTCCCTCAATTTTCCATAGAAATGTATTTAATTTAGATACAGAGATGGGTAGCTTTTTAAAAAAGGTTTTGAGGTTTTGGTAGAGACAACAACCACAAAGTAACATAATATGCTGTCATAAAAAAGCAAGTAAAATACCAATGAGTCATTGTGGACTTTATGATTCTCCCTGACGGAAGCTAGTTGATTCTGCTATCTCTGTGGCATCCATACTGCTTGAAAGACATTATTAATTTATACTGACATTAATGGTTTTTTTCCTTATATAGTTCTCATTTGTGTGCTTATTATTACTCATTTTTTTCCTGACATTTGTAATCCTGAGAGCCACAGATGGTCATCTTCCCTGTGTGAGGACACAGTCCACCATCCCCTTTCAAAGGTGATGTTGACAGACAAATCTTGCTAACCCATCTTAGATAGAAGAACCAACAGACCTACTACTTCACCTTTATAACTGCTCCATTCTTGGACCAATGCATATCATAGAGTCAATGCCATTTTTTGTTCTTCTTTCTGTTATTTGAAATAAAAAGTGTGTTAAACTGTAAATGTAGACACTGTTCATGAAGCTTGTGAAAAGAAGAACTAAGCAAAATATCAAAGATCTAAATTTTGTATCATCTTAAGTGTAGATATGCTTTCCCCAATTATACCTATAAAAAAACCAAGGCTTAGAAAAGCTAAGTAACTTATCTAAAGCCGTAGCTATAGAAATAGAATTATAATCCAGTCTGCCTAAAATGAGGTCCATTTTCATTCTGCTGGACCAGTGGTCCTTAACCTATTTCTTCTTTAGTATGCAGAACAGATGGGATATGTTTACCAACACATTCTTATGAGAATAATTGGAGTGGAATGTAATACGTTTTCTCTAGCCACAACTCAGCCTGTTTATCTACTTGTTCCAGAATGCAAATGGAGTTAGTATTCTTAAGGATAGTCTTGGTATTTCTTTAACCAGGCCAAAAAAAAAAAAATATCTTGCTGAGATCTGCTCTCTACCAATGTAAAATAATTTCTGGCAAATCTTACTGATACATGCACATTTCTGCCCCTCACTATGTATTTCATATGCGAAGTGGCTTTCTTCCTCTAACAGCCATATATTAAATCCCTGACTCACATGGTGAGGACATCAGTAGATGAGTTTGGCAGTGGTAACTAAATCATGAGAGTAGAAAATCTTACAAATTTTATTTTGATGTCTTTCTAAAAACCACACTAGGTATCTAGTTATCCCATTCCATTGTGCAAAGAGGTAAGGAGAAAACAATACTTTCTAATCAGAAAATGGCCCTCACCAGAAAGTAAGTGTGCCAGTCCCTGGATCTTGGGCTTCTTGGCCTTCGGAAACATGAGAAATTACTATGTATTGTTCATAAGCCACCAGTCTGTCATAGTCTGTTAAAAGAGCACAAATCATCCAAGACCACACTGATAAGCATCCATTTGCACATTTTGGATGTGCTGAATTTGTGATTCAGATAGTGAATAAAGGAGTGAAATATTAGGCAGAAAGCTCTAGCTTTATAAGACAGAGATTACTCTGCACTATAATTGAAAGTAGGCAAGGTTCTTCCTTGCACATTGCCTCTTACCAGGCTTTGCTATTTGGCCCTGCCTTGTTTACTTTGCATTGAGTAGATTCACTTTGATTTATGTGTATTCACAACATAAAGCAAGGTTAGAGGCAACTTCAATAAATATAGTTATAGAATGTGTCATTTTGGAAATGGAGCAGCAGTAAAAAGTTAAAAATCCTGTTTTAGCAAGGGTAGAGGGACTGATTAATATGCCAGAGTCTCAGGACTTCAGGATGAGGTTGTCCTAAAATGTGACTCAATTGCTGTATCCATTTTATGTTTTGCCCCACAGTCCCAAGATCATTAGCAGGCTGCTATAATAAATATATTTTTTCACACAGTTTAAATTCAGTAGGCTGGCGAACTGAAATAACATTTAACAATGAGATCTTTATCCTTTGATCTTAAAATCATACCTGTTTCAGGGATCTCAGAAATCTCATTGATTTCCTCTCCAAATAAATTCTGCTTGGATGTAAGAAAATGTGAATGATGCTGAATTCTGCTATTCTCTCTATTCCATTTCTATAATTTTCTGGTTTTTGTTTACATCCCATCATTAGTATCTAACAGCAATATATTCTCTTGAAAAGAAAGGGACATAATCCAAGATTCACACAAGATTCTTTTTTATGTATTCTGCATCTCTTTCCTAAAATGACTTTCCTCTTTGGTGGTGTAGTTCAAAGGATCAGAGTCAGGGATCCAAAGCAAAATGCCTGACAGAGTTGAATGCACCTTCTCCGGACACAACAAATACACCTGGCCAAGTTTCTAACTCTCTAAAGACCTGAGGTACCTCATGACTTCCAAGTCATTAATTATAGGTGACTATGAATGCATACCTGCTTCTTCTTTCCATTCCATTGACACCAAACACCCCATATGGATCCTCCTACCTTTACTTAACATGCCTTGTGGGTCAGAATGATTTACTTCTCCATCCTGAAAATGTGACGTGAACTCTTCCTTTCATAAACTGTGTGCCTTTATAACTAGTTTATGACTTACGTAGTTGCTCCCTCCTTTTGCCTCCTGTTTTTCTCCACTCTGCCCTTCTAGCCCTGTCCCTCTCTTTCTCCCTCCTTTTTTATTCAAAGCACAATTGCTTCTCTGGTAGGAATTATTGTCTGTCTGTGTCTTTCCTCTTCTTATCTAGTTGTGGAATCATGCATCATCTTTATTTTAAGGTTTTACTGTGTCTGCCAGCCAGTTTTTCTTTCCTTTTTTACTTAATAGCAATTGCAGCAGGCTCAATGGCAGATTGTAAGGGATTAGTCAAACATCCTTTTCCCCCAATTATAGAATGGACTTTATAGGAATACAAATAAATTTTCTTTTTCATCTGAAGCCCACTATTGACTTACGTATGTTTGGTTTAATAAAGAGAATGGTTCAACACAGTCTATTTTATAGCTACATACAAGTGGAATAAAGTAAATAATTGACCAGTGGTTATCTGACTTCACTCCATGCTCAAATGGAGCTTGGTTCAATTAAAGATGAGTAAGCAGATTTATTGAAATCACTAGACCTTATCTTGTTGAGTAGTACATGGTCGCTTATCCTTCTAGCATAAAGGCTAACACATGGCTGAATAAAATTCTCTCTGTCTCTCTCTGTCTCCCTATCTCTCAATATCTCTTTCAATATCTCTCTCCCTCTGCCTCCCCCTGTCCCTGTCCCTCTCCCTCTTCCTGTCCAGCTCCCTCTCCTCTGCCTATCCCTGTCCCTCTCCCTAACCCTCTCCCTCTCTTCCTCCCTCTTCTCTCTCTCTCTGTCTCTCTCTCTCTCTCTTCCCCCCTTGACAGCAGGAAATCTGGACTATATCCTTATGTTTAGCTCCCCACTTAGTGTTACAGTGACTGCTGCTTCCCTAGGGTGACAGTAATGAAATGAAGGCTTAATACATCTCACCTCTGCATGCCTAGAGAAGGGCCCTGACACTTAGCATCTCTGTAAGCCTCTGCAGTCCTGATCTTTCTGACCAACTATGGCATTTGCTTTGGTAAAAGCCACTAATCTAATGCTTGCTTTCTTGACCACAACTCTTCTGGGCCTTGGAGCTTCATTAAATTGTTCTTTGTCAGTGGTTCCCATGAGAACTAAGGTGGTCATTTGGCACGTACCATGTCATCATGCCAACTAGGATTGCTTACTGAATGAATAGGAGAAAATGTGTTATCCCTAAGGAAGAAAGTACACAGGTCTGACAGAGAAAAACATGCCATTTATCTATGCCATGATGGATACTGGAGCAGTATTCCTCTAAGCTGTCCCCAAGGCTCAGGCTTTGCAACTTCACCACTTAGTGAAAAATATCATATCTATATTTGTATTGTGACTCCTATGGGAGAAAGCTGCATGACAATAAATGTATGCTTTGTATGTAACAGCATAATAAACATGATGCTATAATTATCCGTGTTTACACAGAGCTGGGAAACTAATCTCTTTAAAAATTAGTGTCCCTGGCAGGCAGGCTCAGCATTTTCCATTTGCTTTGTGATGATACATGACTATGTAATGTGTGTATGTCAGCATTTTAGCAATATCTGGATACACACTATTGATGTGTTGGGGTGGCGGCGGTCATGTCTGGAAGTATCACACTAGGCCTAGACAGTTCCACGTGTAAGAGGTTTGAGAGGGAGTAGGGGGTGGTGGCGCAGAAAGAGAGGGGAGAGAGAGAGAGAGGGAAAGATGGAGGAATTGTCCCATATATATGGATTGTGACGTAGTAGTCCAGGTAAAGGTGGGAGCTGAACCCAATGGATTCTAGGAATATGGTGGCCGTTGCCCCGGCAACAGGTCTGTGGACCCGCCCATTTATCGCAGCAGGTTCTGAATGCTAACAACTATTCTTCTCCCTTTTTTTTCTAATTAGAACCTCATATTGTTAAGATTGTTGGTGGGCAGTCTCTGGTTTTCAGTTTCACACTGTGAGAAAGATTACTAATGTTATCTTAAAATGTCATTTTTCCCCAACAACTTCTGGATTCTCTTATTCATTCTAGGTTAAATTGATTATGATAGTGATATTTGATACATTTGAATGAAAAAAATTCCAGGTCATATTCCATATCATTACTGACTTTGGCATTTTGTACTTAAGCATTGGTTTATCAATGGTTTGGATCTAGAAGATATTTCCTTCAAAATATTTTTCTATTTTCATTCAGGAAACAAATATTGGAGTGTATGCTCAATTGTCTTTCTGTTTCTGTGACAATGTTGAGAAAATCAAAATTAAAAAGTTCTGGTGCACCTGGGCAGCACAGTAAACCTGGCCCTGGTGGTGGAGAACAGGAGTTGAGCCAATCCCTGAGGGCATGAGAGCAGAAGTTCTGGCACTTCCCCTTGACCACCAGAGATGGCCCTAGTGGTATAGATGTGGGAGCTGGCCAACTGAGCTACCATCCAGGCCCAGAATCAGGACTTTGAGTTGACCCATCCCAAACTTCCACCTCATCTGTGAACTGCTAGAATGTGTGAAGGGGCTAGTCCCACAGAACCAAAGCTGTAGGATCTCCATGACAGAGGGCAGTAATAGGATATTCCTGTGACACCCTGTGATGATCCAGTACTGATAGTGTAGTAGAAGCCAGAGGCTTTAAATGAGACCAGTGACTCATTTCAATGAGAATATGTAAGTAAAGTTGTGCACCCAAAAGGGAATAGTGTGTGGTTTACCATGACATACTGCAGCTTCAGTGGTGAGGGAATTGTTTGTTTATCTGGGGGAGAGAGGTTGCAAGGGCAGAGGGCAGATATGGAGGGAAAGGGAGATGAGTAGGATTGTGGTACATGATGTGAGCTTTATAAAAAAATCCATACAGATTTTTAAAAAGTTGCAGTGAAGCAAAGCTGCTAACCTAATGGAGGCCAGAAAACAGCAAGAGGAAGATACTGAAGTGCTAAGGTCAAGTTCAAGGGAATGCTCCCAATTACCTAAATACCTCCCATAAGAGCAAGCTCCTGAGGGCTCTACTACTTTCAAATAGCACCACATGGTAGTTTAGATTGACGTACCTATATACTATTGGGGAACATTCAAAATGCAAACCATATCTGGAATACTAGCAACATGTTTTCTATTGAACTGGATAGTGATTATATAGGTGAGGTCTGTGTTGTGGTTAACACATGTAAAAGTACATTTACTGTTTGTATTTATAACACTTCTGTTACAGATTTTAAATGGAAGGAAAAATGTCACATAACAAGTGTCCACCCTGTGTAATAACAATAGACTGGGCAACAAAAATTTCAAACATGCAGAGAGAAAAAACAAAATAAACCAATTATATAAAATACATAATTGTGAAATCAGAGAAATGAGGTTGACACTCTACATGGAACATAAGAAATGATTCTTCTACCTTGTATTGTGGCTGGACACAGCCTTACTTCTTCTGCAGGTCCTCTGAACAGCTTCAGAGGACCTGCATAAGCTGTTCTGGTCCTCCTGAACAGCTTCAGGTGCTTCAGATGGAAGAAACATCTTTAAGGTAAAAATTTGGAGGTTGAGTTTCTTTCCACTTTTAAGTACCAGGAAAGGTTACCCATTTCCTATACTTTTGCTTTTTTTTTCTTTCTTTTCTTTTTTATTTATTTTTTTGAGATCATTTAAAAATGCTTCTTATACTTGCAAATTTGATTTATTGTTTCCTATATTCCTTGATCATTGCTATTTATAAAGGTAAAATTCATGAGTATAAATTGGTAGTTTAAGTACACAATTACATTCATAGAAATGAAATCTGTGCATGAAAATTTAAAATGCTTCAACTCTGAATATGAAATTATATAAAACAACATAGTAATGTTCACTTGTGGTGTTAGTCATGAAATAAAGGTGGGATGCTAGAATTAAAACCAGAGGTGGTAGATACCGTAAGCCTTGCCCTGATCATCCCTAAAATAAGCCACATTGTCACCAAGTCATGAAGCAGATTAGGCTTTGTCCAGTTACTATGTTTCCTGGCACATTTCGTGGTCTCTGATGACTATACTGCTTTGGACTTACTAATAATCATTAAATTCTGTAGACATCCAATGACAACGCTTGTACTATCTAAGCTAATTCACAGTGTCTCACAAGCATGCACAGGATGTCTGAGTCAGTGAAACAGGGATCGTGGGTGGGTAGAGTTGAGTGGCTTCCTGTGAAGGTTGATAACCACCGAACTTGGTGGGATGAAACAGACCAGTCCTAAAGAATACCAGGTGGCAAGAATGCTTATAAGCATTATAAACAGCTTGCTTGCTGGACTAACTCAAAAGCAGCCTTTCTCTTGCAGTGTTGATTTGGTAAAACGGTGGCGTCATGTCCACCCACACATCACTTATTAACTGGAAATTATGTGACCCAGACAATAATTAAAATGTAATATTACTCTCTTAAACCAATGTAGGATGATTCTGATTTGTGAACTGTAAAACTCACCAGGTTTTTCTTATCATGAGGAGGTGAACAGAGTGAGTTCTATATATTAGCTCTATCAGAATTCCCTGGAGGGCTTGCAATACCACAGTGCTATCCTCATCGCCAGCCCTCCTGCTGTGACTCGGGGAAAAACAGGCATTCTTATTCCTAACAGAGTTTAGAAGAATTGGAAGTTGTTGGTGCCCCTGGGCCACATGTCAGAATGATTGGCCTACCAGATGCCTCTTTGCATAGCTCTTCCCTCCCTGCCAGAGAAGTGCATCTCTTCTTATTGTAGAAATATAATAGCATCACTTGAATTATTTTTCTTCCTTATACATTTCTAACTCTTTGAAAATGCCTAGAATTGTCCCAAAGAGAGTGTTCATAATCAGCTTTTCACGAAACACAGCTAGACAAATAATACCCTAACTACAGCAGATGTATAATTAGAATTCAAATTGATTTGTATGCTCGCTTTGCTTGTGAGTGGTATTATTTATAAAGCTTGGAATTGGACTGTCTTTATGGAGGCATTTCTGCCATTCAACTCAATGCTAAGTCATTCTTTGCATTAAAAATTGGTCCAGCTAACAAATAAACATGAAATGGAATTCATACACTGTCTTATGGAAGTATACACAGCATATGTCCCTGTGTTATTTCAGTCATATATATATATATATATATATATATATATATATATATATATATGTGTGTGTGTGTGTGTGTGTGTGTTGTGTGTGTGGCTGTATATGTATATAACCATATTAATGGATATTTAATATCCTATATTCATATCTTGTATTCACATAGTACAACTATGTGAATCTATTATGTGCATACTAGGTGTTCATTTTCCTCTGATGGTAATATATGTTCTTACTTTCAAGAGATGAGGGTATTCCAACTGAATGAAATTATTGTACCTTTTTCATTGGGTGCTAGACAGCAGGAGTGTTTCTATTTGTCCTAGGCAGTATATTTAAGGAGACTGTAATAAGGTCCTAAAGAAACAAATTCTATGACCATGGAGGTCTCTGAACAAAACATCGTCCTTGAAACATTTGCTGCATCTCCTTGACTTTTAGGTTAAATTATTTTGACAAAAGAAGTTAGAGTCCAGCCTGTTTACTGCCCATATTCTTTGGAATGATATTTGGATGGTGTTAGTAAGTCTTGTATTTTTCAGTTTCCCAAGCTGATATGTTCTTGTACACAACTCAAACAGGCTTTCAGTTATAGTAGAGCAATCAGTATATAAGCTATGCTTAGACTTATTCAGTATTTGGAGACTCTCTGTTTGGATACTACCATCAAAACTGAGTCCTGTCCATTTCCTAAGGACAGGACATACATGTAATACAAGATAAACTTATAGATTGGACTCATGCACTGTATTTCAGAACCTGCAATAAAAGAACAAGTTATAGTATATTTACTGAGGAGGGACATTTTTTTTATAAAGGTAACACTCTAATAGGCCTATTAGAATTATAAAGCACTCTGTAAAAAAATGGTTGATGACTAACCACAGAGAGGCTTCTCCATACTTTCTGTGTGGGGCACAGAGGTAGAAGTACAATTAAAAATAAAAGATAAAGTGCTTGTATTGAAGATGTGATTGATAAGTCAATGCACTGGATTGTAGTGGGAATGCCAGCAGAGTTTCAAAGGTATCCCCATTGATTACATGTTATTAGGGATCTAAGCATTTCCCTTGTGGTGCTAACACAGTTGCACAGTGTTCCACATGTTTTAATGACATCCTAGGAGCAAATTGGCTTTCAATAAAAATAAATTCTTTTCCTATTTTACTTATCAGGATTTCTCTCTCTCTCTCTCTCTCTCTCTCTCTCTCTCTCTCTCTCTCTCTCTATCTCTCTCTCTGATTTATTTATTTATTTTATGTACACCATTGCTCTCTTCAGACACACCAGAAGAGGGCATCAGATCTCATTACAAATGGTTGTGAGCCACCATGTGGTTGCTGGGAATTAACTCAGGACCTCTGGAAGAGCAGTCTGTGCTTTTAACCACTGGTCCATCTCTCCAGCTCCATTTTCTCTTTTCTTAGCTTGCCATTACAGCCAGCCACTTCTCTCTAATTGCACCTGACTAGATCTCCAAATTACTTCCTTTGTGCTTGTACATTATTAATTCAACAACTCTCAATTATGATTTCTTTGATTATCAATATGTAGTTTTACAAATACTGACTGTGATTATTTTTGGCACTCAGAAAACAAATGCTAGTTAAAATCAAGTAAGAGTTTTATTCCATGCACAAGATTTTGTAATGTTAAAAGTTGATTTCGATTACACTGCTTTTGAAGAAAATTTTTGATCCATACCAGGTCTCAAGAAGCTTGGGTAGGTTAGTTTTTACTTTTTTGACAGTCCTTGAGAAGCCAAGTTTAACAGCAATAGTGTGTGCCCTGTCTTAGAGTAATGGCAATTTCCCTGTCCTTTTCTTTATTCAGTTATCTTATTTCTATCAGGAGAAATGGCTAATGGTAGAGCCCAAGGTTTCTGGAGAAGTTGTAACACAATCATTTTGAGTATGGTTATTGTTTATCATATTATAATTTTGTCCTTTTAATGTGGACTCTTACATTTATTTTAATGTATTTCATTATATACTTCTGGCTGACATGGAAGGAACTCCAAACCTCAAACTAGGCATCCTCCTGTCTTGGCCTCCTAGAGTACTAGATCACATTTGCTTGCCATCACAATACCTCACAAAGTATTTCTAATCATCAAACATGTCTTAAATATTTATTTGCTGATTTTATCACAAGGTATTAATTATATGAGATAAAGCAATGTGGGCATATATTAAAATGGCATATAATAATATATTTGTCATATTTACCTATACTACTTAACCATTATTTTCTCTTATACCTGCATTTACCTGAGCCACTTCTTTCTCTATAGCTTATCGTTTGCTTTGACTTTTCTTTTTAAAGCTTTTCTTTCTACATTTTGCATGAGAAAAATATGTTGTATTTATCTGTGAGTTGGATAAGAATGGTCCACAAAAGCTCCTAGCCATCAGGGATTGGAACTCTTTGAGAAGGATTAGAAAGTATGACCTTGTAGGAAGTGCATTCCAAGAGGTGGACTTTGGATTTTAAAAGCCTAAGCAGACCCAGTATCATCTGTCTCTTCCAGCTGCCTTTGGGTTCTGATGTAGACATCCCAGCTACTTCTCCAGCAGCATATCTGCCTGTGTGCTTTCAGCCATGATGGTAATGGGTTAAGCCTCTAGAACTGTAAGCAAAGCCCAATAAAATTACACGAGTTACTGTGGTCATGGTGTCTTTTCACACCAATCGAACATTAGCTAAGACAAGCTTCTTTTCCTTAGCTTGGTTATTTTCATTTCCTTTCATTTCCCTAAAAAAAAAAAAGTCATGCTTTTTGATTCATGAAGTTGTACGATATTTCATCATGTAAATATGGCACATTTTTTTAAGCCACTCACCCACTGATTGTACCCTACGCTGACTTGGCACATTAAATTTGGCAAATTGTACTACAATAAATGTAACTATGTGGTCTGTTCTAGTGCATGATGAATGGCTCCTTCGGGTATGTCCCAGAAGTAATAGAGATGGTTATATGGGAGTTCTATTTTAGATTTCTTTAAAAATTCTCCACAGGACTTTCTGTGGCAGCTAGACTAACATTCATTCTCACCAATGATCTGTCAGCTTTCCTTTCTCCTTAAACCTATCTTTGTTCTTCTTTTTCTTTACTTCCCACTTGTTTTCAGCTGTAGTATTTTATTGATTATTTTAAATTTCACAAATGCACTCAGATCACACTCATTTCCTAGTCCTCCCAGGTCCACTTCCCACCCTTAAGCCCTCCTTCCAAAAATAATAAGACAAATAAGAAAGTGAGAGGGGAGATCAAAAAGGATGGCAGGTCCCTAAGGGCAGAGTAACTCCACAGGAAGACCAACAGAGTCAAGTGACCTGGGACCTTGGGACTCTCAGAGACTGAACCAACAGCTAAGAACATACATGGGCTGCACATACCTCTTACTGCTCATATGTAGAAGATGTTCAGCTTGACCTTCATGTGGGTCCTGAACAACTGGAGCAGGGTCTATCCCAAAATCTGTTGCCTGTCTGTGGGATATGTTCTTTTAGCTGGACTGTCTTGTCTGACCTCAGTGGGACTAGAAGTAGAAGCACCTAGCCTTGCAGAGATTTGAAGTGCCAGAGTGTGGGGGATACCAAGGGAAGGTTTGTGGGAGTGGGTGACTGGGAGGAGGGCAGTGAGAGGATGTGAAGTGAATAAGTAAAAGTAAGAATTAAATTAAATTTAAATGAAAAAAGAAATATGAAAATCAAAGAGTAGTTATTATATCCAAAAATGAAAAGGGAGCTAGATATGCTAGCATATGTCCATAATCTTACCTCCTCTCTGCAGGTAGGAAGCTCAAAATTTCAATGCCATCTTCTCCTGTATAAAGAGTTTGAGGCTAGACTGAGCTACAAGACCTTTTCTGTTATTCACTTGTGTCCTGAACTGCAAAGGGCCCAGAGTTGATGCATTTTCCTCAGTTTCTACTGGATACTAGAAGACTGTGGCCACCTGCCTCCCTGGTAAACTGTTGCATTGTTTAGGTTCAGAGCCACTGATATGCCGTAAGATGCAGCTTTCTCCTAATCTGCCAGTTGGCTTTCTGTATTGATTTCATCTTTATTATGGTTAAAGCATTCTTCTAAGAGAGTTCCTAAAATTAGTACAGAACATGTAAGCTTTGAAACTTCTCACATGTAAAAATGTTCCGTTGTATCTCATTATTTAACTGTGAGTTTTAATAAATAGAATTTTGAGTTCGTTTGTTTTCTTATTAAATTTTGGAGCTATTGGCTTTATTCTGTTTTTGTTTTTGATTTTGTTTCTAATTTTGCATTAAGACACCTAGTGTCTTCGGGTTTAAATCCTTTGGTGCGTGGTTGAGGTAGGGATGTTTATCTGGAAACAGTGAGCTCTATAAAATCCCACATTATTTTACCCACTCTCCTGTTTCTTTATAAACTTTTGTTATTACAATACTTTATTCTTCTTTCGGCTCTTTATTGATGAGCCTTTTATTTCTATTTTTGGCATTATATTCTGGAACTTATTTTAATTTTGTATGTTCTCTGCTGATGCTACATTATTTTTTTCCTAGGCAACGTTTCTCTATATAACCCTGGCTGTCCTAGAACCATGTAGACCAGGCTTGCTTTAAATTCAGAGATCCATCTTTGTCTGCCTCCTGAGTGTGGGGATGAAAGCCATGCACCACCATACCTAGATTTTTTTTTTTTTAATTTCTAGTTCTTTTTTACACTCTGGTGTTTTTGAAATTCTTGCTTCATAAAAGTGGGTGCTACTTATTTCTCTCTAAATAAAAATATGTTCGCCCACGCTGCTGCCCTAAAGGATTCTTTTTCTTACACTATGCTTATTCCCCAGTGTTTTGTAAGTCTTCTCAACATCTTCCAGGCTAATGAGACAACATGGAGTTGCCAGCATTTAGCCCTTGCTGATAATGATCTTTCCTGTCAGTCAGGCAGGCTGATTCACTGGACGACCTGGCTGATGGATGACAGTATGTCCATATGGTTTTCTTTTGACCTTGTCACATGCCTAAGAAGCTTTTGCTTCTTGTTCTCAACATAAAGCCACAGCTTGTTTGGTTTGGCTCAAGTGCTCTATAAAACCCTCTTGGGAAAGGACACTAGAGAGGATGAGTTTGTAGACTTGCAGGTGACATTCTAGTTTTCTTTATGAGCATTACACTCTTAATTATGCTTCGTGTTACAAAGTCTAAGTTCTCTTGGGGCCACCATATCTACAGAATAAATGCTCTACCTCCTAGTAGAACAGAAAGAGGTAGCTAGCTATTGTGCTACATAGAATGTTTCACTCTGTAATTCTGCAATAATTAAATTGCATGGAAACAATAAAGTTACAGTATGTGTTTTTATATCTAAGACTAAATATAATATTTCTTGCATTTTCTACCTCATTTTTCATTTTTTTTCACTAATTGCATACACCTAGGCAATGTGTAGCATTTTCCATGTTGCTAACTAAAATTCAATGTTTTGCTAGACTTCCTCTGAATTTTGTAAATTTTCAACTTATACTCTGTTTTATCTTTTTATCAATGAAATCATACAAGATTTTTCCACCCAAAATTAGATTGATGAGATAACTTAAACTTAATGGGCAAATATTTTAGCAGAATCCATGTATTAGATGATATATAAAGTCCATTTTACTTCCTGAAAATACAATTAGCCTAACTTTGAGGAAGAGCAGCTCACACTCGAGATATGTATTGGGCCAGTTTGTTACTCTATGTGTTTTCCAAGCATTCTAAGCTAGTAAGTTTCATTGACTCTCTTTGGAAAAAGATATCTCATTTCATATCCATAGAAATACCAGTGTTTTACTTTCATGTCCAGTCATGTAAACTTCACTCCAGTGCATCATTTATTCAGTAGTTATGCAATTTTTAAGAGTCTGAAAAATTGTGCCAGTGAAGATTTTTAATGTGTTTGATGTGACAGCTTGGAGGATCTCATAGAAGATGCAGTCAATCACTTTGTACAGCTTTTGGAACTAGTAGATGCATGGAATGGATTTGAGAATGTGTCCCTAGAGGTGCTCCATTGTCTATCATTTTAGACTTGAATGTAATACCTTATGAATATGACATGCTTAGTCCCCAGACATTCTAATCATCATATACTATGTATAAGTTTACTATTTGGTAATTTGGCAAAATATTTACCAAAATATAGTATCTTTGGCACATAACAAGAGGGGAACCACAGGGAAGTTTAATTTAATTACTTTCCATTTTCAGCCTTCCTTCTGTTTTATATGTTTAGTAATACATAAATGTTTTGTTAGAACTGCTTGGAATTTTGAAAATTTTCAACATATACTTTGTTTTGTCTTTTTATCCCTGACATAATTTTATAGAAGCATATGGCAAAGCAGTAAAATAATAAAACCATGAAAGAATTATTCAGTCACTTTAACCAAACTAATATATATATATATATATATATATATATATATATATATATATATATACTGTTTTCAAGATATTTTATCTTTCTCTTGATGACAGAAACAGATCAAACATATTAAATTGAAAAAAAACAGCATTTTTTTTATCTCAATAACATGAGTTAACTAATGAAAACCTGCAAAATAGACGAGCATATCAAAATTTAAACCCAGAAGTCTAGACTTCATAGGTTCATATGATCATCTCTGTACAGATGACATGAAGTAGAAGCAAAGTAGCCTACAGTAACTAAGGAAACTAATGATGTGGATGAAGGCAAGAGAGGAAAGTGCAGGGGGATGCGCTCAAAGTGTGTTATATACTGCCAGTGTCCTGTGAAGTTCAATTATTGTTTTAAATCTGAAGAATACAACTGTTCTAAAATCTTTACATGCATTTTTTAGATCACTCCTTCAGTTTAAATTACAGAAGCAAACAATTGTCATTCAACAATATACACAGATGTATTAGAGAGATTGTCAGTAATTAAAAGGGCTTCAGTTTGTTTCCCAGCACCATACCAAGCATCAAACCTGCATCATCAGTGCCAGGATGTCTAATCCTTCTGTTTTCCATGGGCATCTGTACTCCCATACACATGCACACATACGCAATTTGATAATAATTACATTTATTTATTTTTTATTATTTTTGGTTTTTCGAGACAGGGTTTTTCTGTATAGCCCTGACTATCATGGAACTCACTCTGTAGACCAGGCTGGCCTCGAACTCAGAAATCCACCTGTCCCTGCCTCCCAAGTGCTGGGATTAAAGGCATGCACCACCTCTGCCCAGCAATAATTACATTTAAAATAGTGATAAAACAGTTATATATCATATTGAGTCTGTTCCAGTCTTATTCTCCTAAAACTTCCAGAAATTTCTTTTATATTTCTTCTAAACCACCTTCTATTCAGTCACAATATTCATGTTAATTGAACATTCCTAACATCCAGAAGCATACTGATTATATGATGTAGATTAAAATAACTGGCTAAAGACACCAGTCATTAAGGACACTTACATAATTAAATTTGAAACATATATCTTACCCTGACACTTGGTTCTAAAAAATGGCCATTTAAAATGCATACTTCTAAATTGGGAGATATAAATCTCTCTAATTTTCCTAATAATAGAATAAAATTAACGCACAGTAATTTGTGTAGAGATTCACCAATTGACAGACAGATTCTTTCCCCTTTTTATCACTACCTCTAAAGAAGCTTCTTCATCCACAAATCAATTTGCATGTTCATGAAAAATGTCTTCTTTTGGCAAAAAGATATTTAGAAATAGAAATATTCAATTGCAGAATCTATGAATATTTAATACTAATGAAAACCTGGTTGCTTTCCAAAAAAGTCAGTGTAAGTTATAGACCACAATCCACAAACATGCCTGTTTCATCACACCTTCACCAATATTGAATATTGTCAGTATTAGCTACCAATTTGAGTAGGACAAAGCACTCTCCTATCTTACTATGTTCTTGACTTTGAGTATATCCAGACTAGATCTGTTGCCTATTGCCGACATGTTTCAGACACTCTCACATTCTATACAGCCGATGAAAACCACATTACCCAACATGCCTTGCTTTCAGGGTTTGCTCTGGCTATCTGTTTATGATAGGTTAGGTTAGAACCTTTTCTTTTTTTCTTTTTTTCTTTTATTTCTTTTTTTCAGTATCCTCAGATAAAATTTGAGTCTTTCACCAGACAGTCTTTATTGCAATTCCTTTCCTTTTCTGGAAGTTATAGTAGAGATGGACAACAGGAAATCACTTTGAATGGAGAAGCTGATGAAGTTCATTGGCTCCCTAATAAATAAACACAGCTAGTTTCAGGGTTGCTGTGGATCTGTCTGTCATTTCTGGTCTCAGCACCACATTGTTGGCATGCTGGTATCTGTATTAAGAACTACAGAGCTGTTTGGCTTCAAAGTAACAAACTAAAGGTGGACAATTATGAGGATTCTGTTGTATCAGTAACTGTTTCTCCTACATGGTTCAACTGGGAATTTTCACATTGATATCCTCATCACTACATGAAATGTGAAAGGCATGTTATGAAGAAAAGGTGGACTTTATTTTAAACCAGAAGTGTCTGGATTGCTTCTGGATATGAGTCCATATAATTTTACTTCTATTTAAATGTAAATTTTAAAAGAGTTTGAACAGCTTTAAAAGGGAAATGCAATGGTAGTGGTTGCAAACTTGTCATACACTTAGCGTGCTGTTCTGGGGATTCTGAGAGAAGGTGCCAGGAGACCCGGCAGAGCTTTAAATATTGAACAATGGGACCTGTGCCAATGTAGCATATGGCTTTATGTGAACAATGAATATTCTATCATCTCTTGTGTAATGCCAGGAAGGCAAGTGGATTTGTGAGGACCTGGTGCAGCTGAGCCTACACCAGAGACAGTCTTTTTCATTATCATTGTCTAGTGTCTGAAACAGGAACAAAGGGCTAGCTGGAGGGAGGTGTACTAATATTGGATTTTTAATGAATTAAAACTGTGCCCCAAAAGGCAGCAATTGTCACCATCAAATACATTTTAATGACTTGCTAGTCTCCTTGGTGATCTGAGCTTTATCAGAGCTGCCAGAATGTTCTTATATTAGCAGGGTAGTGACTTCATCTCTGTCTCACAGAGGTCTCCATTGGCTGCCTCTTGCCCCCTTTGTGGCTCTTGAACAGATGCTAGGGAAGTACTACATCGCTCCTATATCCATCAGGCATTCACTTTTCTTGTACACCTTTGCCATATACCAGTTAAAATAAGAGACCATAAATTGAAGGAGGAGAACCATTGATTATTAGGATTAATATGTTTTTTACAGCTTTTGTCACTGACACATTCAGAAGGACATAAATAATGGTGAGAAAAATAATAGTCTCTATACCAGTACATCTTCAAATTTTCATTGCTTGAATCTGTTATAAAACACTTAGCATTTAAAAGACATTGTTTAACACTATCATTGGTGCCAGGCATAGGAGCACATGCCTATAATCTGTTCACTCAGCTGCTGCAGCAGAAAGGATCTGAAAGTTCTTAGCCAGACAGAGCTACATATCAAATTCAATGTGATGTGTTTTAAAAATATAAATGGGGAGGGAGGTATGTTCTATGGAAGTGTAGTCAGGTATGAGGGAAGACATCCCTTCCCCCTGATGGACCAGCCACACTATGGTATAGTATAGAATTGAGTTTATTAAGGGCATGGAGAGGAGAGTTAAGAGTGTAGTAGGGGAAGAGAAAGGGGGAGAGAGAGAGAGAGAGAAAGAGAGAAAGAGAGAGAGAGGGGAGAGAGAAACAGAGACAGTGACAGAGACAGAGAGAGACAGACAGAGAGACAGACAGAGACAGAGACAGAGAGAAGATGAGCAAAGAAGTAGAGGCCCCACGAGCAGAGAGAGGGGGGAAGGGAATGGGGAGAGAAGGGGAAGAGAAGAGGAAGGATGGGAGAAAGGAGCAAGAGAGCAAGAGGGAGGAGGGGCAAGCAGCCCCTTTTATAGTGAGTCAGGCATACCTAGCTGTTGCCAGGTAACTGTGGGGTGGAGCAAACCTGACTGTTGCCAGGTTGCAGTGAGGCGGCACTTAGACAGAATGCAGTCACACAATTAAATGCTGCCTCAAACATAAAACAAAATAAAATGCTTATTGGCCACTACCTCTGTGGTATTCTCAACATATATGATTATTTTTCCAGTCCCAGAAAGTAACATGGAGTGATGAGGTCAAAGATTACTGTACAAGCAAGATCCCATTGTCACTGTAGTTGATACATGTGACAGTTCATTAGAAAAAGACCATTCCTCTAGCAGTCAGTCACCTAGGGATCATGTTGAATGAAGATTCAGAGGTGTTTTTCCTCAGAGCTCAGGAATCTGTATTCTCATCCTCTCCCACAAGCTCCAACTTCTGTATGCAAAACTTTATGATGTAAATGAGGTATTTGCAGCTGGAAATAAAAAGAGAGCTCTGTTGATTTGTAATTCCCTGCATCAGCTCTATCCAATCCAGGCCCTCCTGATCTCTTACTTTAATACCAATGAAAGGAATTTAGTTTCTACTATGGAATAAAGAATATTGTTGATTTACTTCTGATGACCACTTTATTACTTAAAAATTTATTAAGCAAATAGAATTAAATCGTAACATTAAAAATGAAGTATTCTACTGTTTGAAACATTCTGCATTTTGCTGAACTACAAGTGCAGTATTTAGAAGATGTGGTAGGCCTAGTAGTACTGAAGACATATTGGGCAATTTTGTTGGAATGGTTTTGGTATGTTACTATCCTGTGAGCACTCAGTTCATCCTTTCGTTGAGCCAGGGATTAGTACACCTTCATAGTTACCATAGGTATGTGGACATCTCCCTGCTCCACAAGACAATTTGGATTCCATCCATTCCTATGTAGCATCAGAACACATGGCATCTAAAAGTTTCATTATGGTAGTAAGCAAATACATCTTAGTTGGAGTAAATAAATACATACATAGATAAATAATCATAACATGATTATCATAAACAACCATAAATATTCAATCATTATAATCAAATAATGTAAGAAATTAATAATTGTGAAAAGCATGGCTAACAACATTTATATTGTTGAGGCTGGTGAGATGGCTCATCTTGAATAGGCACTTGTACAACCTGTGTGACCTGAGTTTAATCCATGGAATCCATGGAAGAAGGTAAAGAGAGAAAAGTGCTGCTACATTGTCCTTTGACCTTTACATTTGTGTCATGGCATGTGCACTCACAGGTGCTCACATACGTGTGGTGGTCTGAAGTAGAATGGCCCACAAACACTCGTGTATTTGAATACTTAGTCCCCATTGGTGGAACTATTTGAAGAGAATTAGGAGGCCTTGTTGGAAGATGTGTGTCACAGAAGGTGGGCTTTGAAGTCTCAAAACACTGTCATCCTTAGTGTGTTTCTGTTTATACCTCCAACTTGTGGGTCAACATGTAAATTTTCAGTGGTTTCTGTCACAAGGCCTTTGTTCTGTCATCACAGACTCTAACTAATACTCTGAAACTAAGACCCAGAAATTAAATATTTTCTCTTATATGTTGCCTGGTCATGTTTTATCACAGTAATAGAAAAGTAATTAAGACAGATGAAAAAGAATTTTATATTAAATCTATATTAAAGTAAAACAATCTTTATTAAATTAAAACAATCTTTAAATATTAAATATTTTGTGTTACAATTAGATAATATTGGATTGTTTATAATATACTAACATAAATAACACACAATACAGGAGTAGCTAAGAAAGTTATAGATTGTGGTTGGTGAAACATCCTTTGACAACTCATCTTTTATTCATTAGAGTTTTCAACTTGAAAAAGAGAAAAAGACAATGGAAATGAGTTATAACCATCCATGATTACTCTTGCTTCTCTCTGTGTCTAACTGTAACAACCTCCTCTACCAGTCTTTAGAGGAATAAAAGATAAATTTTGTTTTACACAGCACTTAACTAAGTGTTAAATAAATGGATTTTTTAGATGTATGTGTATTTTTCTTTTACCTTTAAATGTTATGGTATGCTTAAAACTTAGTAAAACTCACAGGACGTTAATAGAAAGCAGCAATCTAAGGAAATTTTGTATTTTTTTTTCATGCATTCACTGTGCAAACTGAATAATAGGCTGTCAGAAGCAGGCCTCACCTTCATGTAATAAAGCCCCCAAATCTTTAACTACCCATTGAATTTCATTTAGTTTAGGCTTTTCATCTTTTAGTTGGATTTTTTTTCCTAACTAAAAAGCTCCCTGTCATCTTGCTGTATAAAATGTTGGCATGTGGCCTAAAATCAGTAAATGCCAGGCCTTTTTATTTTTCTGCTGCAACATTTGAAGATTTTACCAAATGAAACTACTTAGTGGCTAATAATACCTCTGGTATTTTATATTTTCACCAGATAAACAAAAATTCTGCTCAATAATTTGAAAACGTGACAAGCCTTGTTGAGTAGCCTATTCAGTGGCTTCTCTCATCTGGGAGGAAGGTCCTCTAATTTCTTTCCCCCAGTCTTCTGCTGTCCTTGTCCCTGTCCTATATTTCTTACATTTTTCTCTCCCTTAAATGATTTTCACTTTTAGGAAAGTGTCCTGGAATTAATCTTATTTCAAAACTTTAGAGGTTACATTTACATATGCAAATACATGTTTATGCACTGCTATGGTGGTTTGAATGGCCCCCATAGGCTCCAACAGAGTGGCAATATTAGGAGGTGTGGCCTTGTTAGAGGAAGCATGCCACTGGAGGGTGTGCTTTGAGGTTTTAAATGTTCAAGTCAGGCCCTTATCCTTGCTTCCTGAGGATCCAGATGTAGAACCCTCACATATGGGCAGCTACTCGTCCCATCATGATGATAATGGAATAAACCTCTGAACTCTAAGCCAGACTCAACTAAATATGTATATATATATTTAGTTATATATATGTATTGTCATTCTGTCTCTTCGAGGCAAAAGAACTCTAACTAATACAACTACTAAACACGGCTGTAATAGCATCATTTTTTCTTTTATTCTCTTGTTTCTTGTGCAGAGATGGTGATTGAGTCTAAGGCCTCTTGTATGCTAGACCCTCTATCAATTAACTGTCACCCAAGCCCTTTTATACACATTCAGAGGTGTAAAATCTATGATGAAAAAAAAAAAGGTGAACCCTTTTGTACACCTTGTACTCTGGATCCTAGAAAATCTTGGACACTGGCAAGGTTTTTTATCTCTGTTTAGTAAAAGAATAAATGTATTGATACTATTTCTAGGGAGGAAGAGGTATGACCTAACATTGAATACATACTCTTTTCTGTTATTGATCACGTTATAATTTGCAAAGCTGCATTAACCACATTTGCTAGTATGTTCAGTCAATTAGCTATATTATAAAGATATATTTCTGCCTTGCTATAAAACCATGCTTTTGTAAGGTGTTCACCTTTTTAGTTCCATACAAGCTCCCTTTTCTCTTGAAAGCTATAACAAAATTCAAATACAATTAATTCAATATCTTAATTTAAACCAAAAATAGTGTTATTGCATTATATATTCTTTTATGTCATTAAACCAATTTGCTGGATCACAAGGAAACTTGACCTGTCACTCTTACATAATTTTAGCCCTTATTAAAGAAAATAATCATATATTTATTTTATGTTTGCTCAATAATATTTTAAATGTTGCTTTCTTTCTAAAATCTCTAGCTCTGGTTCCTAAAACTGCATTACCACTGTGTGAATTGAAACTTAGAATGTGAGGCATTCTCTATGAATATTGAGATACAATCTGAGATTTATTCAGAGATGGAGAGTACAGATGGAGATAGTAACTGTATAGGTTCTCAAGGGAAATGCCATGGTTATTAATCCTCACTCAGAGAAAAAGGAGGATTGATGTCTTATTTTTTTCTTTCTTATTACTAGTAATTTTATTTATTCAGATTTCAAATGTTATCCCCCTTCCCAGTGTCCCCTTTGCAAGCGCCATCTCCCCTCCTTGCTCCCCTGCCTCTAGGAAGGTACTCCTCCACCCACCCACTCACTCCTGTCTCAGCACCTTAGCATTCCCCTATCCTGGGTCATCAAGGGGCTCCCCTCCCAGTGATGCCAGATATGGCAATCATCTGCTACATATCCATCTGGAGCCATGGGTCTCCCCTTCCCCCGTCAACCCTTGCCCCTGCTGCATGTAGTCTTTGGTTGGTGGTTTAGTTCATGGGAACTTTGGGGGTGTCTGGTTGGTTGATATTGTTGTTCTTCCTATGGGGTTGCAAACCCCTTCAGCTTCCTCAGACTTAGCCCTAACTTCCCCATTGGGTTCCCTGCACTCAGTTCAATGTTTGGCTGTGTACTCCCACATCTATATTGATGCTCTGGCAGAACCTCTCAGAGGACAGCTATACCAGGCTCCTGTCAGTAAGCACTTCTTGGCATCAGCAATAGTGTCTGAGTTTGGTGTCTGCAGATGGAATGGATTCCTAGGTGGGGCAGTATCTGGATGGTCTTTCCTTCAGTTTCTGTTCTATTCTTTGTCCCTGCATTTACTTTTGACAGAAAGAATTCTGGATTAATATTTTTGAGGTGGGTGGGTGGCTCCATCCCTCAACCTGCAGCTGTGCCTATCCACTGGATATGATCTCTACAAGTTCTATCTCCCCTTTGTTAGGTATTTTGGCTAAGATCCTCCCTATTGGGTCCTGGGAACCTCTTGGGTCCCTGGTATCTGGGACTTTCTAGTGGCTACCCCCAGTTCCCCTCTCTCAATGCTATGCACTTACTTTCAAATTCCTGACTCTCTGTACTTCTCTCCCATCTCCTCCCATATCTGAATTGGTCCCCTTTTCCCTCTCCCTCCTCTTTCCCCACCCAGACCCCTTTCTCCTTCTAAGTCCCAGAGATGGTTCTCTTCTCCCTGAGTACTGTAACATCCACACTTTGGTGTGATCTCCTTTCTTTTTGTGTTTCATATGGTCTGTGAGTTGTATTGTGGGTACTCTCAGGTTCTTTTTGGCTAATATCCACTTATCAGTGAGTACATACCATGTGTATTCCTTTGTAACTGGGTTACCTCAGTCAGGATGATATTTTCAAGTTCCATCTATTTGCCTGTGAATTTCATGAAGTCATTGATTTTAATAGCTGTGTAGTACTCCATTGTGTAAGTGTACCACATTTTCTGTATCCATTCCTCTGTTGAGGGACATCTGGGTTGTTTCTAGCTTCTGGCTATTATAAATAAGCCTGCTATGAACATGGTGGCATATGTATTCTTGCTATATGTTGGAGCATGGTTTGGGTATATGCCCAGCAGTGGTATAGCTGGGTCCTCAGGTTGAACTAGTTCCAATTTTCTGAGGAACCAGCAGACATATTTCCAGAGTGGTTGTATCAGTTTGCAATCCTACCAGCAATAGAGGAGTGTTCCCTTTCTCCACATTCTCTCCAGAATCTATTGTCACCTGAGTTTGATATCTTATACATATTGAAATACTATACTTTTGATATGTTTTAAGAAAAAATAAGTAAATTGAGGGTTATGCACACTGCTGGAATTTTATAAATCCTTAGAAGAGATCTTGTACATAGGAGATATGAGGGAAGGAGTGCACAGCTCTGGTTTGTGCAAGGATAACAATATAAAATTCTTAGTTTGCTTATAAATCCAGAGTCTGGTGTTACAGAAGTGCTGTCAAAACTTGAGTTTCTTACTGCTCCAGGGTGCTGTGTTGATCTCTGACACGATTGTTCCTTCCTTTTGAGGCACTGCAGGATTTTTGTGGCTCAACTCTTTGTCTGGCTCCTTAGTGTGATATCAAGCATTGGTGATCCTCTCTTCTTAAACTTAGCCCTTGACACAGAATAGAGAGTTAAAATTTTTATGTGGTATTGTTTAGGTGAGTCCTTCAGTGAATCATGATTTCCAACAAGGAAAATTTCCACCAAGTAGTTACTATGGAAACTAAACATCTAATTTGTATATCTACTGTGTGTATATCACTCTGTGTGTATCTGTTTGTGTGTATCTGTGTGTCTGTGTGTATATATCTGTGTATGTATGCGGGTTTGCTTATGCAAGCATGCATGTGGAAATCAAATGCTGATCAACCAGTTCATCAATCACTTCTCTGTCTTATCTTTTTGAGACAAGAGTTATCACTGAGTCTGGGTCTTCCCATTTTGATAAGACTGGTAAGACTGGCTATCAATTAATTTCCCATCTCCATACTCCTACTCCCCATGCTGGAGTTGTTGATGCTCATGATGACATCAGCTTTTACATATTTACATAAGTGCTGGGTTACTGAACTCAGGTCCTCATAGCAAAGAAAGCTCTCTCTCCCTCTCTCTGTCCCTGTCTCTCTCTCTCTCTCTTTCACACACATACACACACACACACACGCACACACACATACACACACTCACATCTCTTTTAAGATATTTATCCTATTTACATGGTAGTTTTTAAAAGAAAAATAGTACTTTGACCCAACAAATACTTTAGAAAACTATGCTAGTTAATTTTACCAAGGGATTTACAACCTGACTTACGATAACCCGTTGATGGAGAGATTAATAATCTTACGTAATGCAACATCTCCAAGCTTAGTTCAACCATATAAATGAATGATGATCCACCTTGATGGGTAATTCATACACAACTTCTTTTGTTATGTCGTCACTATTCACAGTTAAAGGAGAATCTAGCTCTAATTAAGTGCCTTGTGAATGCTGTTTCAGTGTGAAACAAACATGAAAGAAAGGAACTATTTCTAAGCTTTCTGCCAGTTCCCCAGCTTTGCTTTTGTCTACTTTGATATGCTGAAATCTCAGTTAATGCTGTTGACAAGTGCAAGCACTTTCAGTTGCCAAGCAGATCTTAAGTTCCACAAAAGAACTGCTGGAAAAGTTCTGGCCCCAAGAAGACTGCTGTGATTTCAAAAGCACCTTTCATTTAAGATCTCCACACCCCGCTCTGTGTGCTGTGCCCTAAAATGGGGCAATAATGCCAGCAGAAGGCAGCTCTGAAGTAAACATGGTGACAAAAGTAAAAGGAGAAAATTGCAGGCTTCCTTTCTGGTAGTCCAGGGTTACAGAAAGTTGGCTATACAATTGCGATCGTGCTGATAAATCAATATGTGTTGCCACAGAGAGCAGATCATAGGAGGAAAGTTGATAGTAGTTGTAGTGGTGAAGGTGGAAGAAAGAAATAAAAGACTAAAATCTCCTTCCATGCAAAAATTATGTGGAAGTCAACATATAAGTCAAGAAATAAGAAATTGTGTATTCATGGAAGCCTTAAGGTACTACGTTCCACATTATTTTAGAAGTATATTAGTAAAATAATCACATTATTCATCTACTTTTCTTTTTTTTTTATTTTTATTTTAGATATTTTCTTTATTTACATGCGAATTTCTCCTTTCCCAGTTT